>NW_028270151.1:101777620-101934187 GCF_037043375.1 Chiloscyllium plagiosum | reverse complement strand
CCTGACACCTTCCTGCACTCTGGTGATATCACTTAGTCTCTCTCCATGTGGTATCCCTCACTGTGTGGATCTAATTGCTGCCTCTGTCAGCGCCTCCCGCTCTTCCAGTTACTCCAGATCCTGAGCCAACAGAATTCTCCACTCCGGAGAAATGCAACAGCACAACCTAGGGATGGAGCGGGATTTTCCAGATACCTGTGGGGCTCATTTCCATTCTCCATGTGTAACCCTCATTGAATCAGTCTAATTTTCTATTATTTCTATTTCTCTGACTCCTGTAGGTATTTAGTAAGTTCCTGACTCAATAGACCTCCCAATTGCTGGGGGTCTCGTTCAACACCTCATTGAAGATAGTTGGTCAGCCAGAGAGACAAAGGGCAGGGAGATGTGGAGTCTTAAATAAATCCTGCAGTGAGGTAAGATCACTCAGAGTGCACAGAGCAGGGAGCAATGGGAGGGCTCCAAACATCGCTAACAGGATATGACATAGATACAGTGCTGGAGGGGGAGCACAGTACAGTACAGACACACCCCAGACTCAATCACCACCTCTACTTTAATTTACATTGCACTGAGACAGCATGGGGAGTTCATAGTTATCAATCCAGGCCTGTGCTGTCTTAGTGAGCATCAGGACAACAGAGGTTAAAGCAGGCCTCCGATGAGAGGTTGGGAATGCTGCCTGGCATCTTTCTGTTCTGTATTCTCCCTCCATCACTGTGCTAAGACTCACTACTCTGCAACTCTGTGCCTATGGCATGGCTTGTGCACCAGTGTCTTTAGTAATTTGTAACTCCTATAACTCTTCTTGTCCCTGTAACTACCCCCCTTCCCGATAGTCCTTCACATATTTGAAATGTACTGCATTCCAGACTACCATCCCTATCGCTGTAACTTGCTTCAGTGTCTACAACATGATTTATTTCGGTACTGTAATCCTCTTTAACTGGGTACAGAGTGATACAGCATGGAAACAGAACCTGTGGTACAACTCATCAATGCTCTCTATGTTTCCTAAAATGAATGAGTCAAATTTGCCTGAGTTCGGCCCTTAGCTCTTCAAACCTTCTCCCCTCCATGTACCTGCCCAAATGTCTTTTCCATGTTGTAATTGTTCTTGTTTCTCCCATGTTCCCCTGGCAGTCTCTGTGGATAATGTTGCCCCTCAGTTCCCTCTTTAATTCTTTGCTCTCTCACGTCCCGTTTGTACTCTCGAGTTTTGGACTCCCTTACCCTTGGTTATTCACCATTCTTAGGCCCAATCCTTGTGGCACTCCACTGGTCACAGAACTCCAGTCTGATAAGCAAACCTCCACCACCACCCTCTGTCTTCTAAATTTGAACCAGTTCTGTATCCAAATAGCTAGTTCTCCCTGTATTCCGTGAGATCGAATCTTGCTAATCAGTCTCCCATGGGGAACCTTGTCGAACGCCTTACTGAAGTTCGATATAGATCACATCTACCGTTCAGCCCTCTTCAATCCTCTTTGATACTTCTTCAAAAAACTCAATCAAGTTTGTGAGACATGATCTCCCATGCACAAAGCTCTATCTCTAATCAGTCCTTGCTTTTCCAAATACATGGACATCCTGTCCCTCAGGATTCCCTCCAACACCTTGCCCACCACCGACGTCAGGCTGACTGCTCTATAATTCCCTGGCTTGTCCTTACCACTCTTCTTAAACAGTGGCACCATGTTAGCCGACCTCTAGTCTTCCGGCACCTCACCTGTGACTATCGATGATACAAATATCTCAACAAAAGGCCCAGTAATCACTTCTCTAGCTTCCCACAGAGTTCGAGGGTACACCTGATCGGGTCCTGGGAATTTATCCACCTTTATGCATTTCAAGACATCCAGCACTTGCTCCTCTGTAATATGGACATTTTGCAAGGTGTCACCATCTATTTCCCGACATTCTGTATCTTCCATATCCTTTTCCCCAGGAAAGACTGATGCAAAATATTCGGTTAGTATATCTGTCTTTTAAACGTTGTAATTGTAACCACGTCCACCCTTCCTCAGGAAGTTCATTCCACAATCAGAACACCCTCTGGGTAACAATTTGCCCCCATGTCTTTTTTTTGAACATCTCTCTCTTCTAACCTTAAAAATGTGGTCCCTCCTCTTGAGATTCCCCCATCCTACGGAAAAGGCGACTACCATTAAATCGATCCATATCTCATTTTTTAAAATAAACTTTTATAACATCACATCTCAAACTCCAGGCTCCAGTGAAAAAAAGACTCTGCCTATCCAGCCATTTTTCAGAACTCAAGCCTTCCACATCCAACAATGTCCTGGTAAATCTCGGCTGAACACCCTACAACTTAATAATATCCTCCCTATAACTGGGCGACCTGAACTCGACAGAGTAGTGCAGAAGAGGCCTCATAAATGTCTGCACAATCTCAACATGACATCCCAAATCCTCCACTCAATGGACTGAGCAATAGTCAGGTATGCCAAGCACTGTCTTATCCATCCTGTGATGCAAACTTCAAGATGTATGTACCTGAACCCAGAGGTCCCTCTGCTCTAAAACACTAACCGGGGCCCGAACATTAATTGTATAAGCTCTACCCTTGTTTGTTTTACCAAGTGCACGACCTCGCATTTATTCAGATTGAATACCATCTAGTTTTTCAGCCCATTCACCCATTTCATCAAGATCCCTTTGTAATCTCAAAAAACCTCCTTCACTGCCCATTATGTCACCCTCCAGTCTTTCCAGCACATCACACATGGCTGTCAATGGTACAAATATCTTTGCTCGCGGCTCAACAATTTCTTCCCTAGCATCGCACCATGTCCTGTGATACACTTAATCAGGTCCTGGGGCTTTCCATTCCTTTGTGTTGTAAAATCTCCAGCACCACCTCTTCTATAACATGCACTCTTTATATGTCATAGAGATGGGCAGCATGGAAACAGACCCTTTGGTCCAACTCATCTATGCTGACCAGAAGATCTAAATAAATCCATCCCATTTACCATCATTTGGCCCATGTACCTCTAAACCCTTATTATTCATATACCCATCCAGATCCTTTTAAATGTTGTCATAGTATCAGTATCTGCTACTTTCTCTCTCAGCTCATTCCATATATACATCACCGTGTGCATAAAAAAGCTGCCGTTTAAACCTTTCCCCTTCAACCTTAAACCTATGCTCTCTAGGTTTGGACTCTCGAACCCCTGGGAAAAGACCTTGACTGTTTACCCAATCCATACCCCTCATGTTTATATAAACCTCTGTCAGGTCACCACTCAGTCTCCGATGCTCCAGGGAAAATAAAACCCAGCTTATTCTGAAACAATCCTGGCAACATCTTGTTAATATTTTCGGAACACTTTCAACTTTGACAACATCCTTCCTATAGCGGGGATATTGGAATTGCAGAGAACTCCAAATGTGTTCTAACGTATTACTCTTGTTCCCTGAGTTC
Source organism: Chiloscyllium plagiosum (assembly GCF_037043375.1). NCBI lineage: Eukaryota > Metazoa > Chordata > Chondrichthyes > Orectolobiformes > Hemiscylliidae > Chiloscyllium > Chiloscyllium plagiosum. Next base: position 101,930,736 of record NW_028270151.1, on the reverse strand, counting down.
CCCAGTCTTTGTCCACAATAAGTTCTGGAGTAAAAAAATGTGTTTAAGGTCTTAGCCATATCTTGCGGTTCCACACACCAATGGTCTCATTAATCTTTAAGGGACACTATTTTGTCTCGAGTTACTCTTTTACTCTTAATATATTTATACAATCACTTTTCGATTTTCCTTATCATTCTCTGCTGAGGCTATTTCATGTACCCTTTCTGCATTCCTGATTTCTACCCATAGTGTATTCCTACAGCCGTTGTGATCCTCAGGGATTCCCTTGATCCAGCTGGCTATACCTGACATGTTGCCCCCTTTTCCTTGACCAGATCCTCAATGGACAGCCAGTGTTTCCTAATGCTGTCAACATTGGCCTGCACACAAACAGGAACATGCTGGTGGTGATCGCTCAATTTATCTCACTTCTAAAATATTCTCACTTGCCAGACTTCCCTTTCCCTGCAAATAGATCCCCAATCACCTTTTGAGAGTTCCTGGCTAATATTATCAAGATTAGTCTGGCCCCATTTTATAACTTGAACCTGTGGACCAGCCCTGTCCTTTTCCATCGCTATTTTTAAACTAATAGACTTGAGTCACTTTGGCAAAATGCTTTCCCACTCACACCTCAGTCCCTTTCCCTACCTTGTTTCCCAAGGGAGGTCAGGTTTTGTCTCTTTCTCTTTTCAGGCCATTTACATATTGATTGGGAGTTTTCTGGAACACAATTACCAAATTCCTCCCTTGCAAACACTGAACACTGGCAGTCCCAGTCTAAGTTTTGAAAGTTTAAAATCCCCAACCATAACAGCCCTATTATTATGATTGATATTTGAGATCTCCTGATATGTTTGTTCCTCTGTCTGCTACTGATTATTCGGGGTCAGTAGGACAATCGTGTCAGAGTGATGACCCATTCTTGTTTCTCAGTTCCACTAACATAGCTTCACTGGGTGATCCTACAGGAATATCCTCTCTCGGTACTGATGTAATGATTCATGCAATCAAAACCCACCACCACGCGTCCGCTCTTGCCTCCCCTTTCATGCTTCCTTTAGCATCTCCACCTTGAAACAATGAACTGCCAGTCCTGTCCCTCCATCAGCTTTGGTTCTGTAATAATTATAATATCCCAGTCCCATGTTCCAATCCATGCCCCGAGTTCATCTTCCTTGGCTGTCAGGCCCCTTGCATTGAAATAAATGCAGTTTAATTATCAGTTCACCCTCCCCCATTTCCTGCTATGTTCTTGCCTGCCTTGTCTGCTGAAATTGCTGTCTTTAACCTCAATCTTCTTTCTGGCCTTATGACTGTTTAAGGTGCAACACCCTTCCAGATTAGATTATATCCTCTCAAGCAGCTCTAACAATTGGCCCCATCAGGATGTGGGTCCCCCTCCTGCTCCCAGTTCAGGTGCCTTCCCCACCCTGTCAACTTGGTTCTGACACCTTCAGACATCCAGGGACTTGCCCACCAAGGTCCAGGTGTTACTCAGTTCTCCAGGAGGACCTACCCTTCATGATGTATATCCTTCGCTTATGAGACTTCCCACAGTGCCTTACCTCACAGTGATCAGAAGTAAACTCCATCTGCCATTACTCAGAGTCTGTACAACTCGGAGTATGACTAACTTAATCCAGTCTCCCCAACCGTACCTACCTCTAATTGTCGAGATAATGCACAACCCTCCCTATTGCGTTAACCTCCTCCAGTCCCTCTCATGGACACCATCTATGTAAGTTTCTCCTGTACCTAACTATATTTTCCTCCTGTTCCAATAAACCCTTGTGAACTTTGTGACCTAGTCCAATCTCTTCAGTGCTCTGTATAATCAGCCTCACTGTGCCTGGAACCTGGCTTCAATTCCAGCCTTGGCCGACGGTCTGTGTGGACTTTGCATGTTCTCCCCCCGACTGAGTGCCTTTCTTCCGGGAGCTCTGGTTTCCTGCCATAGTCCAACATTTGCACGATACGTGATTGGCCATCATAAATTGACTGTAGTATTCAGGCAAGTGTGGTTTCGGTGAGTTCACCATGAGGAATGCAGGGTTTATTGGACAGGGAGAGGGATGGGTCTGGTTAGGATGCTCTTTAGAGGGTTGGTGTGAACTTGTTGAGCCGAATGGCCTGTTTCCACACTGTGGAGATTCTATTTAGGTTATTGTCCAGTCCTGTCAATCATCCCTGTCTCTTGAACCTTGCCTCATCCCCAATACTCTCCTTATATGTGTAATCTCCAACAGTTTGTAAAACATTCATTGGCGATATAAGTTTCTCCAGTCCTTACAAAGATCGATATGACTGTCACCTCTTCCTGCTTTTAGAACTCTCTCTATAACTATTGTCATTCGTTACATCACTCCCAATCACTGTTCCATCCTGAAACTCCAAAAAACATTTATATCTCTGTAAACCCATTTGGACTGTCTATACTTCCTTTTGACAATCCCGTTGTCTATATCAAAAAAGTCATTAAGTGTAGGTAACCCTTATTTTTGTAACTCCCTTCAGCCTTTCAACACTGAGGATCTGTAGAAGCTCTTTTCAAACCGACAGCCATCTCTGTCTGTAATCTCCTCCACTCCCCACAATACATTCTGTCTGAGCTCCTCTGTAGTCCATTAAACACTCTTTAACACTGTCTGTATCAGTGTAACCTTCACCAAAAACACAACCTTCCCTATCTGTGTAAATCCCTATCCCTCTAAGCTCCGTCTAACAATACAACCCTCCATGTTTGTGTATTCACCTTCAGTCCCTACTCACCTCCCTATCTGTGTAACCTTCTCCTTGCATTTTTGCTAAAGTCTCTTCAACTGTTCCTATCAGTGTAATATCTTCCAGTCCCGAAACTCCCCTCTCTTTAACTTTCTCAGGCCACCCAACTCTCACTATCTGTGACATACTCCTGTCAGAGAACCCTCCCTCTGTGAACTGTTCCAACTCTTCAACTCTCCATAAGCTCCTGCAGCTCTTACAGCCCTCCCTATCTACCAAACCTCTTCCAGTGCCTAAGACGCCATCAGTCTGTGGAGACCCTACCACTATCCCTATCTGTGTTATCCTCTCAGGTCCCTGTAACACTCCCGATCTGTACATCCCACTCCAATGCCTGTGTCTCTCCTGATCCTGTTCCTACAAGACTCATTAACAATGTAACATCCTACCGTCACTATCACCCACCCTGTCAATGTAAGCTCCTCCTGTATCTCCAAATATTTACTCGTCTCCATAACCTTCTCCAGCTCTTATCCCCCTATCTGTGTAAACAGCACTCTCCACTCGAACCCTCCCTACCGCAGGAACTTCCTTCTGTTTGTGCTATGCTCCCTTACCTGTGAAACTGTCTCCCATCAAACTTGCTACCCAACCTCTCAAAAAAGAATCCAGATTCCATAGCCTCCATGTCTAAATAACCCCCAGAACCTAAGCCTTCCGATATCTTTTAAACATCTTCAGTCACGTTGACCCTCCATATCTCTGTTTGTTCCGCCAGATGATACAAACCTCTTTATCTCTAATCTGCTCAGCTCTCTAAAACAGTCCCTGTCTGTGTAATCTAGCCCTGTCCTACAAACATCCTTATCCCTGTAAACTTCTCTATCCCTCCCACATTCCCAACTCCGTGAACCCGTCAGCCCGACAGCTCTCCACATTTCTGTAACTTGCTGTGGCTCTATGGTCCTCCTTCCCTGTGAAATCACCTCCAGTCCCCACATCCCTCCCAATCTGGGTCCTCTGCTCCAGATCAGACCATTGCTGTCTCTGTAAACACCTCCAGTCCTGACAACTCTTCCCATTTGTGTAACCTCGTTCAGACCCCATACTCTCCAACATCCAGAATCCTCTTCCTGTATTGCAACCAAAACCATGTTTATGTAACAACCTCCAGTGCTTAAACCTCCCCGACTCAGTAACCTCTTGCAGTCCTAACAAAGCACCTAAACTGTGAAACCTCTCATTTCCCTACAATCCTCCCTCCCTCCCTCCTCAAATGCCTTCATCACCATGTAACCTCACAATTACTGAATCCTCCTTTTGGCATTGCAACCCATCTAATGTCTGCAGAATCCTCCTGTCCTGATATCCCTCCCTGACTCTGTAATCCCCACCAACCTCCAGTGCCCTTCTGGGCAACATGGCATGGGAGAGAAGATTTATAGCGCCTGGACCATAGTACGGAGGTAGAATTCTGGAAATTACAGATTTGGTCTAATATTTGTGGTGTGCAGAATATTGGCAAGTACTGTAAAGAAAGGATTTATGACTACTTGGAAAGCCATAGTTAAATTAGAGACAGTCAGCATGGGTTTGTGAGGGGCAGGTCATGCCTCACAAACCTTATTGAATTCTTTGAGGATATGTTAGAATACGTTGCTGGCTCATTCAGAAAAGAAGGATGATTGGAATACAGGGAAATCAGTCAGTCTGGATGCAGGATCGGATGGCCCAGAGAAGACAGAGTATGGCGGCAGATGGACAGTATTAAGCCTGGAGCTCAGTGACCAGTGGTGTTCTGTAACAATCGGCTCTGGGACTCTGCTCTTTGTGATTCTTGTAAATGACTTGGATGTGGATGTTGGAGAGTGGGTTAGTAAGTTTGCCAATAACATGAAGGTTGGTGGAATGGTGGGGAATGTGGAGGGCTGTTGTAGATTGCAATCGGACATTGACAGGGCGCAGAGCTGGGCTGGAAGTGGCAGATGGAGTCCAATCTGGAAAAGTGTGAAGTGATTCATTCTGGAAGGTCGAATTTGAATAAGAATACAGGGTGAAAAACAGAATACTTGGCAGTGTGGAGGAACAGAGAGATCATGGGGTCCAGATCATGGGGTCTAGACTGGAGGATAGCAAATGTGGTTCCCTTGTTCAAAAAGGGGAGTAGGGATAACCCTAGTAACTATAGGCCGGTGAGTCTCACTTCTGTTGTGGGCAAAGTCTTAGAGAGAATTGTAAGGGATAGGATGTATGCACATCTGGATAGGAATAATGTGATCAAGGATAGTCAGCATGGTTTTGTGAAGGGCAGGTCGTGCCTCACAAACCTTATTGAATTCTTTGAAAAGGTGACGAAGGAGGTTGATGAGGGGAAAGCGGTAGATGTGGTATATATGGATTTTAGTAAGGCATTTGATAAGGTTCCCCATGGTAGGCTACTGCAGAAAATACGGAGATATGGCATTGAGGGTGAGTTGGAGGTTTGGATTAGGAATTGGCTGGATGGAAGAAGACAGAGGGTAGTAGTTGATGGCAATGTTTCTTCATGGAGTGCTGTCACTAGCGGTGTTCCGCAAGGATCTGTTTTGGGACCATTGCTGTTTGTCATTTTTATAAATGACCTGGAAGAGGGGTTACAAGGTTGGGTGAGCAAGTTTGCGGATGATACGAAAGTCGGAGGAGTTGTTGACAGTGAGGAAGGATGTGGCAGGTTACAGCAGGATATAGAGAAGCTGCAGAGCTGGGCAGAAAGGTGGCAAATGGAATTCAATGTAGCTAAGTGTGAGGTGATTCACTTTGGGAAGAATAACAAAAAGATGGGGTACTGGTCTAATGGTCGGATACTTGGTAGTGTGGATGAGCAGAGGGATCTTGGTGTCCATGTACACAGATCTCTGAAAGTTGCCACCCAGGTAAATAGTGCGGTGAGGAAGGCATATGGCGTACTGGCTTTTATTGGTAGAGGAATTGAGTTCCGGAGTCCTGAGGTCATGATGCAGTTGTATAAGACTCTGGTGCGGCCGCATCTGGAATATTGTGTGCAGTTTTGGTCGCCATACTATAGGAAGGATGTGGAGGCACTGGAACGGGTGCAGAGGAGGTTTACCAGGATGTTGCCTGGTATGGAAGGAAGATCGTATGAGGAAAGACTGAGACACTTGGGGCTGTTTTCATTAGAGAAAAGAAGGTTTAGGGGTGACTTGATTGAGGTGTACAAGATGATTAGGGGGTTAGATAGGGTTGACAGTGTGAACCTTTTCCCGCGTATGGAGTCGGGTATTACAAGGGGGCATAGCTTTAAATTAAGGGGGGAAGATATAGGACTGAAGTTAGAGGTAGGTTCTTCACTCAGCGAGTCGTAAGTTCATGGAATGCCCTGCCAGTAGCAGTGGTGGACTCTCCCTCTTTATGGGCATTTAAGCGGGCATTGGATAGGTATATGGAGGATAGTGGGTTAGTATAGGTTAGGTGGGCTTGGATCGGCGCAACATCGAGGGCCAAAGGGCCTGTACTGCGCTGTATTCTTCTATGTTCTATGTTCTATGTTCTATGTCCAGACATCCCTCAAAGTTGCCACACACGTTGATAGGGTTGTTAAAAAGGCATATGTTGTGTTGGCTCCCCTTAGAAGGGGATTGACTGTAAGAGCCGTGAGGTTTTACTGCATCTTTATAGCGACCTGGTGAGACCACACTTGGAATATTGAGTTCAGTTCTTGTCCCATCTTTACAGGAAGGATGTGCAAGTTTTAGAGAGCTTACATAGGAGATTTACCAGGATGCTGCCTGGAATGGAGGGCATTTCTTATGGAGAAAGGTTGAGGGAGCTAAGGCTTTTCTCATTGGAGTGAAGAAGAGGGCGGGGCGACCTGGTAGAGGTGAACAAGGTGATAAGAGGCACGGAGAGAGTGAATAGTCAAAGACTTTTCCTCCTGTCAAATAAATGGCTATTACAAGGAGGTGTAATTTTAAGGTGATTGGAGGATGGATAAGAGGGTAGAGAATAGTCGGTGGTTGGATGGACTGCCAATGGTGGTAGTAAAATTAGACACATTCGGGACATTTAATAGACTCTTGGACAGACACATGGATAATTGTAAAATGAAGGGTATGTAGGCTAGTTTGATCTTACAGTCGGATAAAAAGTTGGCATAGCATCATGGCCGAAGGGTCTTGGGCTGAACTGTTCTGTGTTCTATGGTCTGTCTGGAAAACTGGGTAATAAGCTCAGATCAGTGTAAAAAGGATATGGCATTCAGGAGGAGCTAGTGAACTGGATACAAAATTTGCTTGATGGTAGGAGACAGAGGGTGATGGGAGACATGTTGTTTTTCTGACTGGAGGCATGTGACCAGCGGTGGAGTGGGTCCCCTGTTGTTTGTCATTTGGATAAATGGTTTGGATGGGAGTATTGGTTTCCTGGTAAGTAAGGTTTTTGGGTTCCACTGAAATTGGTGGTAAAGTGGACAGTGAAGAAGGTTATCTATGATGCAACAGGATGAACAGTCCTACTGGGATAGTGGGCTGAAGAATAGCAGATGGAGTTTAATTAGATAAATGTGAGGTGTTCCATTTTGGTGAAACAAACCAGGGTGGGACTTGTATAGTTTATGTTCGGGCACTGGGTAGTGTTATCAATCAGAGACCCAGGGATGCAGGTACACAGTTGTTTGAATGTGGTGTCACAGGTAAACAGGCTGGTGAAGCAGTCGTTTGGGGTGGTTACCTTCATTGGGGAGAGCATTAAGAGTAAGAGTTGGGATGTCATGTTGTGGCTGTAAAAGACATTGGTGGGGCCACCATTAAAACATTGTTGATCAGTAGGAAGAACTCCTCTAGTTCACTAACCTCCTTTAGGGAAGGACATCAAATACTCAAACCTGGTCTGGCCGACATGTGACTCCAGACCCACAGCAATCTGGCTGACTCTGAGCTACCCTCTGGATTATTACCAGTGGGGTCAAAGAATGTTGTTCCAGGCAGTGACACCAACATCCCATGAATGAATAAAAATAAATACATATGTCCCTCCCTACCTCTGCAAACCCCTCCAGCTGCAGCAATCCGTACTGGCTTTGTAACAACGTTCAAACCCTGACCACTCTCTGTAACACTCTCACCACCTCCAGTACCTTCACCTCTCCATGTTCCTATTGTGTCAATAAACCCTGACCATGGTTCCCCTTCCCACAGCCCTCCTCCTGCTCGCATACCCTTTGCAATCTATTTAACAGTTACTTCAAAAACACTCTCTCACGTCAGGATTTTAAGTACTTTTTGGGGATCTTCTCAGCCTCATAATCTAGTATGATCCCTTGTGTCCTGAGTGCGGGACCAGTGGGGATTTCTTGCTGCGGTTTATACTGTTTCAATGTAATGTCCTTCTGTTGAGTGTTTTACACTGTTCCTCCAAATGTTTTCTGCTGTCCATTTACAGACACATGTCTCAGTCTGTTTAGCCTGTTTACCTTGGTCATTTCTCCTCTCACACACATGTAATTGGCTATTTTTGTTTCTAATTGTAGATTGTCCTCTGTGAATCACTTTAAAACTTTATATTTATTTAAACTGCACTTTATCGCATTTTCCCGAAGGATCTCTCCCGGTGACATGTCTCATTCACTAAGTTTCATCACACGGTCGCTCTGTGAGAGTTATGCCCCTAGCCAGTTACACAATGTGTTTTTCAAAGAAACACTGAAAAAAAAATCAACCGAAGTCCTGTTCCAATATCAAAGTTGACCGTGTGTTGTCCCAGATTATACGAATATTGAAGTTTTCCAAAATTATCACAATGCCTTTGATAAAAAAAAGTCCATTGAGTCCCTATATAATGCAATGATGAGCAATGGAATACTGTTCAGTGTCTAAAACTGTTCTGCTGCTTGTGTCCTTGGCAAGTAGTAATTTACATTCAGACTGACGCTACTTCATGATCTGCAGCCAAATGCTTTCTCTGTAATGCCTTTGTTATCAATTATTTTTAGTGCTACCCATTTTTCCTGAGTTTCCGCAAGATTGTGAACCTTGAATATTTTTGTTCACCCTGTATCCATGTCTCCCTGGTGTCAAAATCTCTTTTATCTCTGTGTCACAACTCCATCTATCTTAGTGCAGTGATGTTGTCCATTTAAAAAACATAACTTACTCTTTCCCACAATTTTATGTCACAAATCTTTTCGCTGATGTACAATTTTAATTAAACTCTGTCCTTTCCTGTTCCTTTCTGCCTGTCTTCAGCCACATCCCCATGCTGTTCCATTGCTTCACCTTTTCTCTTTGGATTTGGAAAGTGCCTTTCACCTGAACCCTGTCCCAGGATCCTCTCTGTCAGTTGAAAGCCCTGTCCATATACCTACCGACATGATTGGTCAGGACCCTGGTCCCAGCACGGTTCCAGTGGGACCATCCTAATGGATTATTTATTAAATCAGGTATGGGATGTGTGTGTCTCTGGCTGACCAGCCTTTCTTGCCCAGTCCTAGCTGCCCTTGAACTGAGTAATTTGCTTGGCCTTTGAAGAGGGGAATTGGGAGGCAAATACTTTGCTGTGGCTATGTCGTGCAGACCACTTTAGGATGGGCAGATGTCCTTCTCTGAATGACATAGCAGCCTGGGATACCTGCAGCGGTGTTTGTGTAGTGTGTCCAGGAAGCTTTTCGAACTCAGTATGTAGATTGTCCGACCAGAGGGGAGGCCATATTGGATTTGGTACTTGGTAACGAACCGGGACAAGTGATGGGCTTGTTAGTGTGTGAACATTTTGGTGATGCTGACCACAATTCTGTGACTTTCACCTTGGTTATGGAGAGATATAGGTGCGTGCAACAGGGTAGGTTTTACAATTGGGGGAAGGGTAAATACGATGCTGTAAGACAGGATCTGAGGATCATAACTTGGGAGCATAGGCTGTCAGGGAAGGATGTCGTGGAACTATGGAATTATTTCAAGGAACAGATACGACGTGTCCTTGATATGTATGTACCTGTCAGGCAGGGAAGAGATGGTCGTGTGAGGGAACCTTGGTTGACGAGGGAGGTTGAATATCTCGTAAAGAGGAAGAAGGAGGCTTACATAAGGTTGAGGAAACATGGTTCAGACAGAGCGTTGGAGGGATACAGGATAGCCAGAAGGGAGCTGAAGAAAGGGATTAGGAGAGCTAAGAGAGGGCATGAAAACTCTTTGGTGGGTAGGATCAAGGATAACCGCAAGGCATTTTATGTGTATGTGAGAAACATGAGAATGACGAGAACGAGGGTAGGTCTGATCAAGGACAGTAGTGGGAGACTGTGTATTGAGTCGGAAGAGATAGAAGAGGTCTTGAATGAGTGCTTTCTTCAGTATTTACAAATGAGAGGGACCATATTGTTGAAGAGGAGAGTGTGAAACGGACTGGTAAGCTAGAAGAGATATTTGTTAGGAAGGAAGATGTGTTGGGCATTTTGAAAAACTTGAGGATAGACAAGTCCCCGGGCCTGATGGGATATATCCTAAAATTATGTGGGAAGCAAGAGAGGAAATTGCAGAGCCGTTGGCAATGAACTTTTCGTCTTCACTGTCAACGGGGGTGGTAACAGGGGACTGGAGAGTGGCGAATGTTGTGCACCTGTTCAAAAAAGGGAATAGGGATAACCCCGGGAATTACAGGCCAGTTAGTCTTACTTCGGTGGTAGGCAAAGTAATGGCAAGGGTACTGAGGGATAGGATTTATGAGTAACTGGAAAGACACTGCTTGATTAAGGACAGCCAGCACGGATTTGTGAAGGGTAGGTCTTGCCTTACAAGTCTTATTGAATTATTTGAGGAGGTGACCAAGCATGTGGATGAGGGTAGAGCTGTGGATGTAGTGTACATGGATTTTAGTAAGGATTTCATAAGGTTCCCCATGGTAGGCTCATGCGGAAAGTCAGGAAGCATGGGATAGAGGGAAATTTGGGCAGTTGGATAGAAAACTGGCTAACCGGTCGAAGTCAGAGAGTGGTGGTAGATGGTAAATATTCAGCCTGGAGCCCAGTTCCAAGTAGAGTTCCGCAGGGATCAGTTCTGGGTCCTCTGCTGTTTGTAATTTTTATTAATGTCTTGGAAGAGGGAGTCGAAGGGTGGGTCAGTAAATTTGCAGATGATACGAAGATTGGTCGAGTTGTGGATAGTGAGGACGGCTGTTGTCGGCTGCAAAGGGACTTAGATATGATGCAGAGCTGGGCTGAGGAGTGGCAGATGGAGTTCAAATCTGTGAAGTGTGAGGTTGTCCATTTTGGAAGGACAAATAAGAATGCGGAATACAGGGTTAACGGTAGGTTCTTAGTAAGGTGGAGGAGCAGAGGGATCTTGGGGTCTATGTTCATAGATCTTTGAAAGTTGCCACTCAGGTGGATATAGCTTGTAAGAAGGTCTATGGTGTATTCGCATTCATTAGCAGAGGGAGTGAATTCAAGAGTCGTGAAATGATATCGCAGCTGTACCGGACCTTGGTTAGGCCACATTTGGAGTACTGTGTGCAGTTCTGGTCGCCTCACTTTAGGAAAGATGTGGAAGCTTTGGAGCGGGTGCAGAGAAGACTACCAGGATGTTGCCTGGAATGGAGAATAGGTCGTCCGAGGATAGGTTGAGAGTGCTAGGACTTTTCTCATTGGAACGGCAAAGGATGAGGGGTGACTTGATCGAGGTTTATAAGATGATCAGAGAAATAGATAGAGTAGACAGTCAGAAACTTTTTCTCCGCGTACAACAGAGTGTTACAAGGGGACATAAATTTAAGGTGAAGGGTGGAAGGTATGGGGGGATGTCAGGGGTAGGTTCTTTACCCAGAGAGTGGTGGGTGCATGGAATGCGCTGCCTGTGGGAGTGGCAGAGTCAGAATCATTGGTGACCTTGAAGCGGCAATTGGATAGGTACATGGATGGGTGCTTAAGCGAGGATAAATGTTCGGCACAACATCGTGGACCGAAGGGCCTGTTCTGTGCTGTATTGATCTATGTTCTATCTATGTTCTATACATTTCATTGAGCACTGGAGATTTCTCCACCTTTATGTCTGTGAAAACATTTAATACCTCCTCTTTATTGATCTTAACACGTTCGAGAACCTCAGCATCCCAACTGAAATCCCTGGCTACAATGCCTTTCTCCTGTGTGAATACAGATGGGAAGTATTCATTGACGACCTCACCTGCTTTCTCTGGCTCCATGCACAGATTGTCCCTTTGGTTTCTCACAGGCCTTCCTCTTTCACTGGGAATCCTCTTACTCTCACGATGCTGATAAAATACCTGTGGCTTTTCCTCAATTGTATCTGCCAAATATATTTCATGACCATTGTTTGTCCCTCATTTTCCACTATCCCCTTGCACTCTCTATACTTATGAAGAGCTTCACCTGATTTTATTGCACTGTATTTTCTTTATCAAACTCACGATATCGCTTGAGCAGTATTCGCTGGACTTGCTGCCTTTATTATTCACTCTTCAAGGAACACACTGGCCCTGTGTTCTCACTGCATCACTTTAAAATACTCCACTTTCCTAACATGGACCCAACTGCAGGGAGTTCCCCCAAGTCCATGTTTGCCAGATCCTCTGTAATGATCGTGATACTGATAGGAGGCACAGTTGTGAGGGGGACAGACAGGAGACTGTGTGGCTCCAGAAGAGACCCCAGGATGATGTGCTGCCTCCCAGGTACCAGGGTCAAGGATGTCTCTGAGTCGTTATTGAACATTATGAAGGGGGAGAGTGAACATCCAGAGGTCATTGTGCACATTTGTCCACATGACAGAGGTAGACACAGGGATTGGGTCCTGTGAAATGAGTACAGAGAGTCAGGTGAGAAGTTAAAAAGCAGGATATTGACCTTAATGATCTCCAGATTACTCCCAGTGCCAAGTGCCAGTGAGGATAGAAATAGAAAGGTAGGCTGGATGGATGTGTGGCCGAGGAGCTGGTATTGTGGGCAGGGTTTTCAGTTCTTGGGTCATTAGGATCTCTTCTGGGGTAGAGGGAACCTGTACAAAGGGGATGGTTTGCATTTGAAGCAAAGGGGCCCAGGGAGGAGATTTGCTAGTGTTACCCAGAAGGATTTAAACTAGTTTGGCAGGGAGTTGCGACTCTGAGTAAGAGAGGGACCATCGAAAATTCAGGGGAAATACATTAGCCATCAAGAGCAAGTTACCTATTCAGGATATCCAGGTGCACAGTCGAGGGAGGGAAAGATATCTGGTTTAAAGGGCATTTATTTCAACACACGAGGCCTGACTGGTAAGGCAGACGAGCTCAGAGCATGGATTAGCTCTGGGGACTGGGATATTATAGCCATAATAGAAACATGGCTGAGAGAAGGGCAGGACCGGCAGCTCAGTGTTCCAGGATAAAGAAACTACAGGCGTGACAGAAAGGCAAGTAAGTGAGGAGGGGGAGTTGTCCTTTTGATTAGGAAGGGCATTACACCTGTGCATCGAGACAATTCTGTGAAGCAGTCATCTGTGAAGCAGGCTATAAATTTAAAAGCTAGAAGCAAAGAGGGGATGGTTAGTCTGCTGGGATCGTGTTCTAGACCCTCAAATAGCCAGCGGGCAGGAGAGGAGCAAATGTGTAGTGAGTTTGCAGGTACCTATAAAAATAATACAGTAGTAATGGATGGAGATTTTAACTTCCCCCGGATTGGCTGGGTCACCCAGAGTGTAAAAGGCCCGTACTGGGTGGAATTTGTAAAATGTGTCCAAGAAAGTTTCCTCAATCAAGACGTAGAGGGCTCTACGCTACTCAGGCGGATGCAACACTGGACCTCTCCTCAGAAAACAAGGTCAGGCAAGTGACTGAAGTATCAGTCGGAGAGCACATTGCGTCCAGTCACCACAACTGTCTTTGTTTTAACATAGTTGTGGAAAAAGATGAGACAGCTTGACAGATTTAGGTCTTACACTGGAACTGCCCCCCCGCCCACCACACCCACCGTCCAATCCATGTCCACGCCCATGCAGCCATAAGTGTTACCTAGGTAAGCGGATAGTGAAGAAGGTTTTTGGTATGCTTTCCTTTATTGGTCAGAGCATTGATTATGGGAGTTTGGAGGTCATGTTGCAGCTGTACAGCACACTGGTTAGGGCACATTTGGGATATTGCATGCAGTTCTGGTCTTTTTCCCATTGGAAGGATGTTGTGAAACTTGAAAGTGTTTAGAAAAGTTTTACAAGGATGTTGCCAGGATTGGAGGATTTGAGCTATCGGGAGAGGCTGAAACGACTGAGACTGTTTTCCCTGGAGCGTCAGAGGTTAAGGGGTGACATTCTTGAGGTTTATAAAATCATGAGGGGCATGGATAGGATAAACAGACAAGGTCTTTTCCACTTTGGGGTAGTGGAGACCAGAAATGGAGGGCGTAGGTTTAAGGTGAGAGATGAAAGATTTAAAAGGGACCTAAGGGGCAACCTTTTCACGCAGAGTGTGGTTATGTATGGAATGTACTGCCAGAGGAAGTGGTGGAGGCTGGTACAATTACAGCATTCAAAACGCATCTGGATTGGTATATGAATAAAAAGGGTTTATTGGGATATGATCTAAGTGCTGGCAGATGGGAGGAGATTAGGAAAGGATATCTGGTCGGCATGGATGAGTTGGACCGAAGGGTCCGTTTATGTGCTGTACGTCTCTAGGTCTCTCTGGCTCTAAATATTTTCCACTGTTCATTTCCAGACTGACATTTCAGTCTGTTTCCCCTGTTTACCTTGATCAGTTCTCTCTCAAAATCATACAATAGGCTTTGTTACTGATGCTCGGGTGTGCTTTATGGTCACTTTAAAGTGTCATGATCTCTTTGAATTCCGGTATAATTTCTTGGAGGATCTCGGTGTGATATTACTCATTCACTCAGCTTCATCACCCAACAGTCGATCTGAGATAGTTACATCCTAGCTATTTGCACAATGCGTTATTCAAAGAAACACTGACAAAAACATTCAAGGAGGATCTCGGATAATATCATTCCTGCCAATGTGTCTACCCCAGATTATACAAAGATTGAATTCTCCAAAAAAATCTCACCACCTTTGCTACAATTTCTAATGAATTCCTGTTTATTGCAGGGATGAGCAATGAAATATTTTAGGCAGCATAAAAACTGTTCTCCTGCTTGTGTTTTTGACACACAGCACCCAGAATTTACATTCAGGACGATTCAGCTGCATAATCTGAGGCCAAATGCTTTCTCTGTAATGCCTTTGTTATCCATTAGTGTCAGGGTTCCCATCTTGCTTTTCCATTCTGCCTGAGATCCTGTAAGGTTGTTTACTGTTGAATATTTATGTTCCACCTTTTGTTCAACTTGTAATCACGTCTGTCTGTTGACTAAGTCTCATTTCTCTCTGTGCCTCAAGTCTATTACCTTATTGTAGATACTTTGTCCATTCCAAAAAAAAGCAAAATTACAATTTACTCTTCCCGAAAATGTCCTGTCGTCAACCGACTCATTGATGTACAGTTTTAGTTAAACTCTGTCCCTTCCTGTTCTTTTCTGATTGTCTTCAGCCACATTCCCATGCTGTTCCGAGGCTTCACGTTTTCTCTTTGGATTTGGAAAGCTCCTTTCATCTGAACTATGTCCCTGCACCGTCCATGTCAGTTTAAAGCCCTGTCCATAAACCTACCGACCTGATTGGCCAGGACACTGCTCCCAGCAGTGTTGATTTTAAATCACTCATGGGATGTTGCTGTCTCTGGCTGGCCAGCATCGCATGCCCATCCTGACCAGCCTGAGAGCTGAGTGACTTGCCAGATCATTACAGTGGCATTTGAGCGTCAATCCCATTGCCCTGGGTCTGGATTCATATGTAGGCCAGACTGGCAGCCTACAACAGATTTGCTTACTGAAAGGGTATTATTAAGCGGTTAGATGTGTATCCCTGACTCTGGCATTAAATTCTGGATGAACAGTCTCGTGAGAGTAACACGAGGTCATTGCCTGGTCCACCGATAGCTCCCTCATCCCTGAGTACTGATCCCAGTGCACCTTCTTCCTGACCGTGATTTGATCCTGATAACTTCCTGAACTCTGGTGATATCACACAGTCTCTCTCCATGTGGTATCTGTCACCGTGAGGTTTTAATTGCTGCCGGTGAATGCAGTCTTTGCAGCTACCCCAGATCCTGAGCCAACAGAATTCTCCACTCCAGGGAGATGAGGCAACACAGATCAGGGATGGAGACTGGGATTTTCAAGATCTCTGTGGGACTCAGTGCCATTCTCCATGTGTAGTCCTGACTGCATCAGTCTAATTTCCCATTCTGTCTGTTTCTCTATCTCCTGTAGATACTCAGGATGCTCTTGACTCAACAGAATTCCCACTTTCTGTCTCGTCCATCATCACACTGTAGACTGTTGGTCAGCCAGAGAGATGGAGAGTGAGATCTGAAGCCTTCAGTAAATCCTGCAGTGAGGTAGGATCACTCACAGTGAACAGAGCAGAGTGTATTTAAGGGATCGAACTTTGGTCCAGAAGACATGACATAGATACAGTGTTTAAGGGTAAATACAGAGCATGATGGTTCCAGGCTCAATCCTCACCCTCTTGTTAATTTTCATCTCTGCTGTACTGAGCCTTCCTATGTCAATGCAGTAAGTTGACAGTTATCAATTCAGGCCTGTGCTGTCTTAGTGAGGATCAGTACAACAGAGGGGAAAGCAAGCCTCCCTCAAGGAGATGGTATTGAAACCAGGGATCTTTCTGTTCTATATTCCCTCCTCACGCTATCTCTTGTCAAGTAATAGAGTCATACTGCAAGGAAACATGCCTTTCGGTCTAACTTGTTTGTGCCAATGTCTTGAATGCTTGTAATTCCCAGAAATTTTCCAATTTCTGTAACCTCCACCCCTCCCAAATTCCCGCTGCATATTTGAAACCTACACCGATGCTGATGACTCTCCCTGTATGTAAATTGCTCCAATGTCGATAACATGCCCAATCTCAATAATCTCATCCTGCACTCAGTACAATAATTCCCATTTCTGTAGTTTTGCACAATACTTACAGTAACCCCGTCTCTGTAAAATCCTCCAGCCAGGAGCAAAATACCCAACTGTGTACTTTCCTCAAGCCCCAAGAAAACATGATATCACTGTAACCTTCTGCAGGTCCGATCACACTCCTGCCTCCTGGCCTATAGAACCACACGACCACAGTAACCTTCTCCCAACCCTACCGACCTCCTTACCGATATGAACACCTCCACACCCTTTTCAAGCTACAGCAGCACTCCACATCTCTGTTTGCTCGTCCACTCCCTACAGTCCTCCCAGCACCTCAAACACTCTCTCTTTGTGTAATTCTGCAATTTGGGCAGCACGGTGGCTCAATGGTGAGCGATGGTGCCTCACAGTGCCAGGGACCCAGGTTCGATTCCAGCGTTAGGTGACTGTCTGTCTGTGTGGAGTTTGCACCTTCTCCCTGTATCTGCGTGGGTTTCCTCTAAGTGTTCCAGTTTCCTCCCACAGTCCAAAGATGTGCAGGTCAGGTGAATCGGCCATGCTAAATTGTCCATAGTGTTAGATGCATTGTCGGAGAGAAGTGGGTCTGGGTGGATTACTCTTTGGAGAGTTGGTGTGGACTTGTTGGGCCGAAGTACCTGTTTTCATACTGTAGGGAATCTAATCTAAACTCTCCCTCTGCGTTCCATATTACTGCCCCTAAATATATCCATCTATCCATAATCAGCCCCAACCCCTTCAAATCTCCGAGTCTCTGTGAACTCCCACAGCTCCAACATCCCTCCTTAACTGTGTAACCTTTTCCATTCCTGAAACATTCTGAAAATGTGGACATCCTACAAACCTCCCTATCTGCATAATCCTCTGAGGACCCTGTAAAACCCCCGATCTGTGGAACCAGCTCCAATGCTTGTGACTCTCCCAATCAGTTTCTACAAGACTTACTATCTATGTAACATTCTCCCGTCGCTATCACCCGCCCTGTCGATGTAAGCTCCTCAGGTCTCCCCACCAATCTAATCAGCTCTATAACCTTCTCCAGCTCTTACACCTCTATCTGTGTAAACGTTACACCCCCCTACAACCATCCCTAAAGTAGAAACCTCCTCCAGTGTCTGCAATACTCCCTATCTGTGTTTGTGTCTCCAGGATCTATTGCTGTTCATGTCTCTGTAAGCTCTGACAGATTGTACAGGCTTGCCGGTCCATATTCTTTCCAGAACCTCAGCATCTGACATCAACAAAAGTCTTCATTAACTTGAGCCTTTCATATCTCTGTTCTTTCTTCACTTCTATACAACTCTCTTAATCTCTGTAAGTAGCACAATTCCAAAAAAAACCCATTCCTGCGTAAACTGACCCAATCCGACAGTGAGAAGCCTCCCTGTCCTTTTGATCACCTGTAGTCCCTTCAGATCTCCCTGTATCTTCCCTGACTCCATTGAATACAGCCCATCTCATGTTATAGCTCCTCTAACTCATATGTTACTCCCCATCTCTGTGATATTCTTCAGTTACTGCAATTCTTATTCTTTATCTCCAGAGCTTCCAATCCCTCTGATCGATGTAAGATTCTGATCCCTTGCAGCATGTTAACACCTGTAGCAGCCTCCAACTCCTCAACGCATCCTGTTGCTGTAACCTCCTCAATTACTACAGCTTACTGTCTTTGTAATATCTTCCAGTGTCTGCAACCCTCTCGATTTCTGTAACCCACTCCAGAACAGCATTCCACATCTCTGTGTAACTGATGGGAATGCTGTAAACCTGCCTTCACAGTCCTCAGTAACTCTCTGAACTTCTGCAGCCCTACAACCCTCAGCATCTCTGGCTCCTCCAATCCCTACCACTTCTCCCTGGCTGTGTGAACTGCTCCAGCCCCTTCAACCCTCCCTATCTCACTCACTCCTGCAGCTCCAACTCTTGTCTATGTCAGTGTATTTACCAGCACCAACAATCCTCCCGGTCTCTGTAAACTCCGGCAGCTCCAACTACCACCCCTACCTGAGTACTCTCCAGTCCCTCCAATCCTCCCTTTCTCTATAAACTCCTGTAGCTCCAAATACTCCATCTGTCTCCTCTCCAGTGCCTATAACCCTCCCTTTCTCTAAAAACTTCTGTAGCTCCAACTATTACTGTGTAATCTCTGGTCCCTATATTCCTCCCGATCTCTGTAAATTCTTCAGAACTGATAATCCTGTAACTCTACATGACATCTTTCAGCCCGACAACCACCTGATCTCCAACCACCAACAGTGATCCCAACCACCGAACTCAGTAACATCCTCCAGTCTCTACAGCCCATCTTTTCTCTGTTAGCTTCTCTGGTGTCTGTATTCCCCTTCATCTCCGGTTACAGATCCTTGCTCAGGGGAACAATGCCTCAGTACCGAATCTGTAAGAACACAAGAATCTTTGGTGTATCAATAAATTTGCCTCATTTTCTAAATTTTAACGACTGCAAGTTCAACCTCTCCACCTCTTCTCATCAATATCCCTCCATTTTGAAGAACAGCCTGGTGAACCTTCTCTGGGCGACCTCCAATTCAAGGACATTTTCCCTCCAGATAGGGGACCAAACCTGTTCACAGTATTCTCAGTGCAGGCTGATAGGAGTCCTCTATAGTTATTACAAGCCTTCCCTATTTTTATTCTCCATTCCCTTTGAAATCAATGCCAGCATTCCATTTACATTCTCTATGTCCTGCTGGCCCTGTCTGCTACCTTTCTGAGATTTATACACCAGGATTCCCAGGTTACACCATAGCGTAGCTTTCTGCAGTTGATCTGAAACCAAGAGCTGACAGCAATAATCACGAAAGTGCTGGAATATATGTTAAACGATATGCCAGAAATGCTAACTGCACTTAGAAACTTATGGAATTAGCGCAGTCAATAAGACCATCATGTATAAGGGTAGAATTAGACCATTCAATCCATCAGGTCTATTCCACTATTTGATTGTGTATGAATTGTTTCGCAACCCCATTCTCTCACTCCCTGTAACCCTTGATCTCCTTATTCATCCAGAGCCTATTTATCTCTGAGTTAGATACACTGAATCACTTAGCATCCACAGCCCCATGAGACAGTGAGTTCCACAGGTCCATCACCCTCTGACTGAATAAATTCCTCCACATTTCTATTCTAAAGGGTCGTCCTTTCACTCTGAAGCTGTGCCCTTGGCCCCTAGTCTCTCCTGCTCGTGGAAACATCTTGCCCACGTCCACTCCATCCAGGCCCCTCAGTATTCTGTAAGTTTGAATGAGATTCTGCCGCCGCCTCTGAAACTTCATCAAGTGCAGATCCAGAGACTTCACCTGCTCCTCATATGACACGAATTTCATCCCTGAAATCTTTCTTGGAAGCCCATTTCTCGTACCCCTTCACATCCTTTGTTCAGACTCTGAATGAATAGCGTGTAGAGTGTAGTCCCAACACTGACCCCTGCGGAGCTCCCCTCATCACCAGTTCCCATCGTGAAAAAGACCCCTTTCTTCACACTCTCTATCTTGTGCCAATCAGACAATTCCTCTCTCCATGCTCAGCATGTTGTTCTGAAAGGGAAATTTCTTTTCACACACACTGCTGGATTTATTTTTCTGTCTGTCTGGAAACAGCAGAGTATCACCATTACCTTCCCATCTGTAATTCCCTGGAGAAGGTGATGATGAGCTGCCTTCCTGACCCATTGCAGTCCTTTAGGTGTAGGGACAGACACAGTGCTGGGAGGATGGAGTGTGGCTTGAAGGGCACCTTGGAAATGCTGGTGTTCCCGTGCAGCTGGATCTCCTGTCCTTCCAGGGTATAGTGGTTCCGGGTTTGTAAAGTGCTGTTGAAAGAGCCTGCCTGAGTGACCTCAGTGCTACTTGTAGATCTTTTATTCCTTCATTCATTCACGGACATGAACTTTGATGGCTGAGTCAGCAGTTCTTGTTGATTTTGTGTTGTTCCTGAGAGGGTGGTGAGCTGCCTTCCTGAGCCACTGCACCAGCCGTTGGAAATTCTGATCACCTAAAATCTCTCCCTTTTTAAATTTGTCATCCCTTCAGCTTCTGTAACTCTCCATATAACTGTAATCAATGACAGCACAGGTTCCCTTCCTAAATCTCTATAATTACAATGGTAGCGTGTGCTAAATTGGCACTTTTCGCCCTCTTTATCTATCTCATGACTTCCAGCCCCTACAATCCCACTATTTAGAATGCTTCCATTCTTTGCACCTCTTCATGTCCTGAGGGACCTTGAGCACCACCAGTGCTTGAAAGTTTATATTCCGCCCAGTTACTGCGAGTCTTCTAACTCTGTAACATCCAACAGTCTCCAGTACCATACAACACTAGCTGGCTCTCGATTTGCATTTGTTGAATTCTGCATATCTCTGTAAGCAGCTCAGAAAAAGCCCTTTAGACTCTACAAAGCTCCATCATGAACAAACCACGATCTTTCTATTTCCTTTGCCTTCTTCTGTGTCTTCAACTCTTACTCTATCTTCCAGTAAACCTCTTTAGTTGCTGCAGGTCTCCCTAGCACCCCAGATAACCTGTTCCATCCTATACAGCTCCCTCAATCACTGTAACACCCTCTGCTCTGTCTAATCCTCCTTTTTTCCACTGTCTTCCAGGCACAACAACGATCCTATGAGAGAGCAGTGCGGAACGGGCTGTTATAAATCTCAGCTGAGGCTTGAGGCCTACCATTACATGGGAGTCACAAGGGGAGAGACCCTGAGAGAGAGCAGCAGAATATTAATCAGCAGCGAGGATCGAGGCCAACTGGGACTTGGAGTTGGGGAAAGAGCAGAGCAGGAGGCTGGAAATCAACAGCGAGTCACAGAGGGAGTGACCATGTGAGGGAGCAACATGGAGCCAGAGCTTGAGGCTCACTCACGTCTCGGAGGTGAATGCACCAACATGGGACGATATAAATCAGCACTGAAGATCGAGGCCTAGTCATGCCTGGGATTCACAGAGACGGTGACCCAGTGAGGGAGCAGAGTGTAGTGGGAGCTGGAGGATTACACGTCCCTGGGAGTCACAGAGACAGTGACGCTGTGAGGGAGCAGAGTAGAGTGGGAGCTGGAGGATTGCACGTCCCTGCGAGTCACAGAGACGGTGACCCTATGAGGGAGCAGACTGGAGGGGGAGCTGGAGGATTTCACGCCCCTGGCCGTCACAGAGATGGTGACCCTGTGAGGGAGCAGAGTGGAGTGGGAGCTGGAGGATTACGTGTAGCTGGGAGTCACAGAGACGGTGACCCTATGAGGGAGAAGACTGGAGGGGGAGCTGGAGGATTGCACGCCCCTAGCAGCCACAGAGATGGTGACTCTGTGAGGGAGCAGGGTGGAGTGGGAGCTGGAGGATTACATGTAGCTGGGAGTCACAGAGATGGTGACCCTATGAGGGAGAAGACTGGAGGGGGAGCTGGAGGATTGCACGCCCCTAGCAGCCACAGAAATGGTGACCCTGTGAGGGAGCAGAGTGGAGTGGGAGCTGGAGGATTACATGTATCTGGGAGTCACGGAGAAAACCTTCCGCTGCTGGGACCTGCCTGCACCGGGTTTGAATGAAGTGCAAGAGCCATCACAGAAAAGGCTGTATGTTCATTGGCTGATAAATACACCGTTATTAGTGACTGTCAGTTAATTGCTGTAAGTCAGCAAATTTATTTTTTTAACTTCTGAAGTAAAGATTGATCTCAGGAATATGAGAGGGATGTGAAATTCTGAGCCAGTATAATAAATTATGCTCAGTAAGCCACAGTGGAATAAGGGACTTAACCATATTATGATGTCCCTGATGTTAACTTAATTCTAAGTAATTAAGTAAGTTACTCTAGACATGTTGCATTTTAAGACATGGCAAGGCATGTTTGTCAAAGAAAAATGTGTTCTGTTACATTGGGAAGTCAGAGCGCCTGCTCGTGTCCTCGATGAACACTGGGTCGTGGAGCTCAGACAGTGACTAGAGACTCTGTCATGCTGAGAGTTATGGGGATAACACACACACAGAACAGACCACCCTGCAGACATGACAGCCTGGAATAAGTAATGGATGGGGTCTAGGCAATCGAAGCGAAACAGCCAGGGAATGCAGGTATAGCCTGACGTCTCCCTCCCAATTCAGTTTCCCATTTCGGAAGCTGATGAAGGTGCAGTCAGACCCATGTCTGTGGCCCCACAAGCAGCCTGACTGTACAGGAGAGGAGGGAGAAGAAAGGAGGAGCAATAGTCACAGAGGAGTTAGGAAAGTGAAGAAGGTGTCAGCGTGTCTGTAATTCCAGGATAGTGGGGTTAGGAACGTTTCTGTGTCTGCACGACAATCGTCTGGTGGCCAGTGAGCAGTCAAAGGTCAAGTCCACGTTGGTAGGGATGGCATGGGTATGAAGAGTGAAGTGGTCTGGGAATCAGAATTTAGGGAGCTAGATAGATGGTTAGCAAATGGGAACTCAAATTTATCAATCCCTGGAATACTCCCAGGGCCGTGTACAAGTGAGAACAGGACTCGGACTTTTAGGTAGATGAGAGTGTGACTGGAACGATGGTGTAGCAGGAAGGGCTTCAGATTCCTGGGTAATTGGGACTGGTTCTGGGGAAGGCAGCAACTCTCCAAACTGGGTGGACTAACATGTGACAGAGCTGGGACTGAATTCCTTCTAGGGTGTGTGGGTGGAATTGAAAATAACTTGGCGTATGTATGGGATCCAAAAAGGAATAGTGGAGGAGACTACCAGGATTCTCAAAATAATGGGAGATACAGTTGGTACTAATTTACAACAAGTTTATCAGTGGAAGATGAAGTGAGAAAGAAAGCCTAAATTTGAGGTACTCTGCATTTACATGAATACTCGGAATGTGGGGAGTTCCAGATGCAGATTGCTGTGAGGAAATCTGATGTACTGATCACCGAGAGCTGCCTCAAGGAATAGCAGGACTGGGTGTTAAATATTGCTGGGTATAAAGGATTCCAATATGTTGGAAGGGAAGAGAAAGGATGAAGGTAGAAGTACTGGTTGAGATTAGCGTTAGTTAAGGGGTCCAAGAGAAAGAGGATCCATCCAAGGACAGAATGAATTTGGCTGGAGCTACAGAACAAAAAGTGTACAATTAAACTGTGAGGTACAGTCTGTCGGCCAGCAACCATTGGAAATGATGGAGAGAATAAATATGCAAGGGCATTTGAGAGCGATGATAATACTACAGATTAGTTATACTGAGAAACTTAATTTATCCAAATATTGACTGGGTTATTGGTGGTGCAGGGTCATGAGGGGCCAGTATCCCTCGATTATATGGAGGAGAGATCACTGCAGAAGTATGTGCCCAGCCCAAAAGAGCATGTACTGTTGGACCTGGTCCTTGGGAAAGAGATGGGGCAAGTGGATCCAGTGTCAGTAGGGGAACGTTTTGGGGAGCAGCGATCATTTTTTTTTTGGTAAAGTTCAGAATGATGGTAGAGAATGATATGCAATAATTGAGAGTGAGAAACATTAGTTGACTGAGAGCAGCCTTCAATAAGGCAAGAATGAAGCTGGGAACATGTCAACAAGGCCAGTGAAATTGTAGCTTTAAATAGCTAGGTCAGATGGAGCTGGGATTGTGGAGATGTGGCTGCAGTGTGACCACGACTGAGAACTGCATAATCAAAGGTTTTCCCCATTTCTACAGGAAGGATAAATAGGCCAACACAGTGAAGTAGTATTGTGTATAAAGGATGGGATCAGTATTATTGTGATACTAATCAATTCACACACTGCTCCTCCCTGTCCTCATCCCTCATCATTGCGTATTGATCCTATCAGATATTGGTAACTTTTGAAAACTTCAGAAAATAGCACAGTATAGAGGAGATGACTCTGTCCACTGTCTGCATTGGTCAAGATGTAACATTTGTTAAAGCCGTAGTTCTGTCTCCCCAGGCAGTGTAGGACTTCAGGTGCAGATCCCGGCCCCTTTTTTAAAATGGTTTGAGAATTTCTGCATCTATCCGCTTCCATGTGTGACTCCCAGGCCCCTACCATACTCTGGGTGAAATAACAACTTCCCTCACCACTTCTCTAATATTTCATCCAATTACATTAAAGATTCATCGCTGGTAATTGACCTCTCTAACAGCAACAAGATGTTGTCTCCCTTTCTACCCATGTCCCTGACAATATGTGCACCCCAATCAAATCTCCTCTCAGCATCCTCCGTTCCAATCTTTCCTCATAACTGCACTTCCTCGTTCACAGGGTAGAGAATCTCCTCTGTACCCTGTCCAGTCCAATTCCATCCTTCCATGTGATGGAGTGACCAGAACTGTACACAGTCCCCAAGCTGTGACTGAACTCATTACTTATACAGTTCCTGCATAAGCTTCCTGCTCTGAAGTTCATTATTTTGTCTGATAGAGGAAATAATGCCATTTGCTATATTAACGAGATTATTGATGCTTCAGCTACCTTCGTTTATCTGCCCACACTGACCATATTCTCATTTTGTTGTACATTCCTCTCTATTATCGATGTCCCCAAATGCCTTGCCTTGCCTTGCACTTCTCTGGGTTGTTCGCTCCGTTCACCTTGACTCCATACTTCCTGTTTTTAAACAGTCTGCCATGGGCTCTCTCGTTAAATCCAAGTAAGTCACATGCAGTTACAGGTTAGTGCCTCAAACCGACACAGTCAGATTAATTACACACCATCTTCCTTGGATAAATCCAGACCGACTGTCCTGGAGTCCCTGGGACTTCCTCAGTGACCGTTTATCCACTGTCTCAGAATTCCAGCCTCGATATTTTCAGTCAGTCCCTTGCTCCACATTAAACAAAGCTGCCGTGTTAGCCGTTCTCCAGTCCTCCGGCACCATCCCTGCATCCAGTGAGGATTGGATAATGTGGGTAACTATATGGAAGCAAATTTTCCCCGGCTTTTTTTAACAGTCTGGAACATTGTGTTACCCCATTTTAAGGATTTGAATGTCCTGTATAATTCTCGATCCAAGTTTGTCGCTCCCAATATTTCACACTGCATCCCTATTTTGATTCAGACAGACAGAGGCCTAAACCATCTTATGATTTGGTCAAGTCTCATTTTAGTCCAGGTTCATGGAGAGTTTCTCTCCACAAGGTGAAGTGCATTTTCTCATGATACAATCCGCAATCTGCCTCAGTAACTACCCTCACTGCCCGCGTGGTTATCTTCTCAACTGACACTAACACGATGATTTTCGCCTTCGTCACAACAACTGCCTACTGCCTGGATATCCCAGAATGCACCAGCTTCCCTGTCCTAGGTGCCATTATTAAAATGACAGTACAATCTTAGATTGGCAAGCCAAAACTGGCCTGGACATGGCAGACACGGTAAACCTGGGGCCCCACTTTTTGGCCAAGCCCCTGAGGTTCTGGTGGATTGCATGGTGCAGGAGAGGGACATTATCTTCCTCCAGGACTGACAGGGGAGGCCACAACACCAGACCCTGCCTGCTTGGTCCGAAGCTGACCCCTGGGTCAGTGAGGTGCCAGCCTTCTGGGTGAATGCCCAGCAGTGTAGGAAGGAGGTCAGTGACCTTCTCCCCTCCATCAGGGTAAGTGCAACCATCTGCACTTCGTGCCCTCTCCCTCACTCTCTCTCTGTTACTGCACCCACCTCCCACCAAGGTGCATGCTCTCCCACTCTCCCTAAATGCAGCACCTTCTCTCGGTCTCTCTCTAACCTCTTCTCTGTCCCTCTGCCCAACTCTGCCTGGTGTCTGTGCTGCCCACTCACTCACTCAGGACACCTCCCCACCTTTCCCTCAGCTGTCCCAGCACTAACAGCTGTACCAAACCTTTCCATCTCCCTTAATAACTCTTGCTAATTTTCACATTCCAGATGGAACCATCCCACAATAGGAGAGAAAGAGCCAAGAGGATTAAGGGTCTCTCCAACATTCAGCTCCTCACCCCCTCACAGGGGATGTATCCTGACCCTAACAACCATGACAGGCTGACTGACCGTGTCCAAGCTCCCAAACTGGGATCTGAGACTCCCCCTGACTCACTGTGCTGGGCACAGTAGCTGACTGTAGACAATGATATCAAGCTTCCTGGTTTGTGTCTGTGCTAAACACCAAGATAATACAGCAGGCGTCTGAGCCTGGTAGCTCTGGCTGAGGGGAAACACTGCTGAGGGCAGGGTAAGGCAAGGCAATAATTCTTTGAGCATTCAAGTAATCTCAAAGTGAATGTGTACGAACAAGAACTGAGCAGCCCATGAGCTGGGGGTGTGTCCCTGAGCACGGTGTCCTTGCAGCAGCATTAAATGTGTACAAACACGGAGTGAGCAGCCCAGAAGGACAGCCCATGAGCTGGGTGTGTGTCCCTGAGCACAGTGGCCTTGCAGCAGCATTGCAATGAGAGTTGACAGTGCACCATGAACTGCAGCATTGAAGTACACGTGTACTGTCAGTGGGTCGGAGATGTTGTGAGATGAAGGGCTTTTGCCCGAAACGTCGATTTTGCTGAAGCTCCTAGGATGCTGCCTGAACTGCTGTGCTCTTCCAGCAGCATTGATCCAGAATCTGGTTTCCAGCATCTACAGTCATTGTTTTTACGATGTTATGAGATGGCATGGTGAGGCTGGCATGTGTTAGATGCCAACGTCGGGGATGTGGCATCCGTGCAGCTTCTGTTGGTGCAGTGTCCCCTGAGACGTTGGTGTCCAAGATAGAAGGCCGTAGGAGCGAGGGGCGAGATGGAGTTACCAGCTCGGACTTTCACGTCAAATTCTCCGTATTGAGATTCCCGACAGTGGAAGGGAGGACATGAACCTGCAGGTTGATGAGGAGAGATCAACAATAATGTGGTTATTGATCATCAGTAATCATTCACTGAGCATCTCGCCACTGCTGCACACAAATCCTGACTTAAGGAAAGAGCCCAGCACAGGAACAGGCCCTTCAGCCCAGCAAGCCTATACTGACACATGATGCCCTTCTAAAGTTAAAACGAAAGTTTTTGCTTCTACACATTCTATGTAATTCTATTCGTTGCTGTGTCTACTCTGTGTCAAGGTGCCTCTTACACCTTGCTATATTAGCTTCTTCCCCTCTTATCAGTGTATTCCAGTCACTTTCACATTCTATCTGGAAAAGCAAAAAAAAAACTTGCCGAGTATATCTCCTGAACTTTCTCTTTTACCTAAAATCTACGGTCCTGAGTAATTGATATCTCTACTCTGGGATAAAGTCTTTAACTGTCTTTCTCTCTATGCCTCTGATAATTTTGTAAATATCTATCACGTAGCCCCATAGCCAATGATGCCCAGCTGCACACAAACCATGTTTGTTCAATTTCTCCTTCTAGCTAATGCCATCCAAACCAGACAACCTCCTGGTAAAACGTTTCCAAACCCTCTCCAACACTTCCACATCGTTCTGCTGGTGTGGCAACTTTCTAAATGTGCCCGAACTACGTTTCTCCACAGCTACAATATGACCTGCTAATTTTCATATTGTATGCTCTGATGCTTCTCTGCAAGTTTGCCATCAGTCTTCATCATCACCCTATCCACCCGTGTTGCCACTTTCCGGGAACTGTGGAGCTGTACACCTAGGTCCATTTGGATGTTGATGCAGCCAGTAGTTTATCCATCCACTGTACACTTCTCTCCAGCATTAGACCTTCTAAAATGCATCACGTCACAATTGTCCAGATAAAGTTATATCTGTGTTTTCTCTGTCCAAGTCTGCAGCTGACCTACATCCTGCTGTATTCTCTGGCAATCAACCTCACAATCTGCAACTCCGCCAATCTATTTACAGATCTCCAGTCACAAAAACACTGTTCCACCAATACTCTGTCTTCTATGACCAAGCAGTTCTCTATCCATCTGACTAACTGACGGCGGATCCCATTTCACTTCACCTTCTCTATGAGCCTGCCATGAGGAACCCGTTCAAAGGTCTTGCTAAGGTCCAAACTGCCAACATCCAGCCCCATGCCCTCATCAAACAATTGTCTCACTTCCCCAAAATAATCAAATTTGTAAGACAGAATATTCCACACAAGACTGTTGCCTGTTACGAGGAAGTCCATACTAGGATACTGTTGGAGCTGCACTCATACAGACAAGTGTTTATTCCATCACATTCCTGACTTGAACCTTGGAGATTAGATCAGATTCCCTGCAGTATGGAAACAGGCCCTTCAGCCCAACCAGTCCACACCAACCCTCAGAAGAGAAACACACCCAGACACATTCGCCTGCACGATATTGAACCCTGACTAATGCACCAAACAATATGGGCAGTTTAGCATGGCCAATTCACCTGGCCTGCACATCCTTGGACTGTGGGAGGAAACCGGAGCACCCGGAAGAAACCCACGCAGACACGGTGTAAATGTGAAAACTCCACACAGACAGTCACACAAGGCCAGAATTGAAACTTGGACTTAGGTGAGGCAGCAGTGCAAAGCACTGAGATCTTGACTGTACAGTGGGAGGTATGTCGGGCCGTGATGGTTACTGTACAGTGGGAGGTATGTCAGGCCGTGATGGTTACTGTACAGTGGGAGGTATGTCGGGGTGTGACGGTTACTGTACAGTGGGAGGTATGTCGGGCTGAGATGGTTACTGTACAGTGGGAGGTATGTCGGTGTGTGACGGTTACTGTACAGTAGGAGATATGTCGGGCCGTGACGGTTACTGTACAGTGGGAGATATGTCGGGGTGAAACGGTTACTGTACAGTGGGAGGTATGTCGGGCTGACATGGTTACTGTACAGTGGGAGGCATGTCGGGGTGTGACGGTTATTGTACGGTGGGAAGTATGTCGGGCCGTGATGGTTACTGTACAGTGGGAGGTATGTCGGGGTGTGATGTTTACTGCACAGTGTGAGGTATGTCGGGCCGTAATGGCTACTGTACAGTGGGAGGTGTGTCAGGCGGTGATGTGTACTGTACAGTGGGAGGTATGTCGGGCCGTGAGGGTTACTGTACAGTGGGAAGTATGTCTGGCCGTGATGGTTACTGTACAGTGGGAAGTATGTCAGGCCGTTATGGTACTGTACAGTGGGAGGTATGTCAGGCTATGATGGTTACTGTACAGTGGGAGGTATGTCGGGCCGTGATGTTTACTGTACAGTGGGAGGTATATCTGGCTGTGACGGTTAGTGTACAGTGGGAGGTATTTCGGGCCGTGATGTTTACTGTATAGTGGGAGGTATGTCGGGCCGAGACGGTTACTTTACATTGGGAAGTATGACGGGCTGTGATGGTTACTGTACAGTGGTAGGTATCGTTCCTTGATGGCTACTGTATAATGGGAGGTATGTCGAGCCATGATGGTTACTGTACAGTGCGTGGTATGTCAGGCGATAATGGTTACTGTACAGTGGGAGGTATGTCCGGCCGTGATGGTTACTGTACAGTGGGAGGTATGTCGGGCCGTGACGGTTACTGTACAGTGGGAGGTATGTCGGGCCGTGACGGTTACTGTACAGTGGGAGGTATGTCGGGCCGTGACGGTTACTGTACAGTGGGAGGTATGTCGAGCTGTGATGGTTACTGTACAGTGGGAGGTATGTCGGGCCGTGATGGTTACTGTACAGTGGGAGGTATGTCGAGCTGTGATGGTTACTGTACAGTGGGTGGTGTGTCAGGCCCTGATGGTTATTGTACAGTGGGAGGTATGTCTGGCCGTGATGGTTACTGTACAGTGGGAGGTATGTCAGGTCTTGACGGTTACTGTACAGTGGGAGTAATGTCTGGCCATGATGGTTACTATACAGTGGGAGGTATGTCGGGCCGTGACGGTTATTGTAGAGTGGGAGGTATGTCGGGCTGTGACGGTTACTGTACAGTGGGAGGTATGTCGGGCCGTGACGGTTACTTTACGTTGGGGAGTATGCCGGGCTGTGATGGTTCCTATACACTGTGCGGTATGTCAGGGTGTAATGGTTACTGTACAGTGGGAGGTATGTCAGGCCGTAATGGTTACTGTACAGTGGGAGGTATGTCGGGGTGTGATGGTTACTGTACAGTGGGATGTATGTCGAGCCGTAACGGTTACTGTACAGTGGGAGGTATGTCGGGCCGTGACGGTTACTTTACGTTGGGAAGTATGCCGGGCTCTGATGGTTACTATACGGTGTGCGGTATGTCAGGGTGTGATGGTTACTGCACAGTGGGAGGTATGTCAGAGCATAATTTTTACTGTACACTGGGAGGTATGTCAGGCCGTGATGGTTATTGTACATTGGGAGGTATGTCGGGGTGTGATGTTGACTGCACAGTGTGGGGAATGTCGGGGCGTGATGGTTACTGTGCAGTGGGAGGTATGTCGGGCCGTGACGGTTACTGTACAGTGGGAGATATGTCGGGCCATGATGGTTTCTGTGCAGTGGGAGGTATGTCGGGCCATGATGGTTACTATACAGTGGGAGGTATGTCAGGCCGTGATGGTTACTGTACAGTGGGAGGTATGTCGGGCCGTGACGGTTACTGTAGAGTGGGAGGTATGTCGGGCCGTGATGGTTACTGTACAGTGGGAGGTATGTCGGGCCGTGACAGTTACTTTACGTTGGGAAGTATGCCGGGCTGTGATGGTTACTATACGGTGTGCGGTATGTCAGGGTGTGATGGTTACTGTACATTGGGAGGTATGTCGGGGTGTGATGTTTACTGCACAGTGTGGGGTATGTCGGGCCGTGATGGTTACTGTACAGTGGGATGTATGTCGGGCCATGATGGTTACTATACAGTGGGAGGTATGTCAGGCCGTGATGGTTACTGTACAGTGGGAGGTATGTCGGGCCGTGACGGTTACTGTAGAGTGGGAGGTATGTCGGGCCGTGATGGTTACTGTACAGTGGGAGGTTTGTCGGGGTATGATGGTTACTTTACAATGGGAGGTGTGTCGGGGCGTGACGGTTACTGTACATTGTTAGGTATGTTGGGGTGCGGTGGTTACTGTACAGTGGGAGGTAAGTCGGTCCGTGTTGATTACTGTACAGTGGGAGGTATGTCAGGCCGTGTTGGTTATTTTACAGTGGGACGTATGTCTGGCCGTGATGGTTACTGTACAGTGGGAGGTATGTCGGGCTGAGATGGTTACTGTACAGTGGGAGGTATGTCGGTGTGTGACGGTTACTGTACAGTAGGAGATATGTCGGGCCGTGACGGTTACTGTACAGTGGGAGATATGTCGGGGTGAAACGGTTACTGTACAGTGGGAGGTATGTCGGGCTGAGATGGTTACTGTACAGTGGGAGGCATGTCGGGTTGTGACGGTTATTGTACAGTGGGAAGTATGTCGGGCCGTGATGGTTACTGTACAGTGGGAGGTATGTCGGGCCGTAATGGCTACTGTACAGTGGGAGGTGTGTCAGGCGGTGATGTTTACTGTGCAGTGGGAGGTATGTCAGGCCGTGAGGGTTACTGTACAGTGGGAAGTATGTCTGGCCGTGATGGTTACTGTACAGTGGGAAGTATGTCAGGCTATGATGGTAACTGTACAGTGGGAGGTATGTCGGGCCGTGATGTTTACTGTACAGTGGGAGGTATGTCTGGCCGTGACGGTTAGTGTACAGTGGGAGGTATGTCGGGCCGTGATGTTTACTGTACAGTGGGAGGTATGTCGGGCCGAGACGGTTACTTTACATTGGGAAGTATGACGGGCTGTGATGGTTACTGTACAGTGGTAGGTATCGTTCCTTGATGGCTACTGTATAATGGGAGGTATGTCGAGCCATGATGGTCACTGTACAGTGCGTGGTATGTCAGGCGATAATGGTTACTGTACAGTGGGAGGTATGTCCGGCCGTGATGGTTACTGTACAGTGGGAGGTATGTCGGGCCGTGACGGTTACTGTACAGTGGGAGGTATGTCGGGCCGTGACGGTAACTGTACAGTGGGAGGTATGTCGGGCCGTGATGGTTACTGTACAGTGGGAGGTATGTCGAGCTGTGATGGTTACTGTACAGTGGGATGTATGTCGGGCCGTGATGGTTACTTTACAATGGGAGGTATGTCGTTGTGCGATGGTTACTGTACAGTGGGAGGTGTGTCAGGCCGTGATGGTTATTGTACAGTGGGAGGTATGTCTGGCCGTGATGGTTACTGTACAGTGGGAGGTATGTCAGGTCTTGACGGTTACTGTACAGTGGGAGTAATGTCTGGCCATGATGGTTACTATACAGTGGGAGGTATGTCGGGCCGTGATGGCTACTGCACAGTGGGAAGTATATCTGGCCGTGTTGGTTACTGTACAGTGGGAGGTATGTCTGGCCATGATAGTTACTGTACAGTGGGGGGGGGGGGGTTATGTCCGGCCCTGATGGTTACTGTACAGTGGGAGTTATGTCAGGCCGTGATGAGCTACTGTACAATGGAAGATATGTCGGTCCGTGATGGTTACTGTCCAGTGGGAGGTATGTCGGTGTGTGACGGTTACTGTCCAGTGGGAGGAATATCGGGCCGTGATGGTTACTGTGCAGTGGGAGGTATGTCGTGCCGTGATGGTTACTGTACACTGTGAGGTATGTAGGGCCGTGATGGTTACTGTACAGTGTGAGGCATGTGGGCCGTGATGGTAACTGTACAGTGAGAGGTATGTCGGGGTGTGATGGTTATTGTACAGTGGGAGGTATGTCGGACCTTGACGGTTACAGTACAGTGAGAGCTATGTCAGGCCCGAATGGTTACTGTACAGTGGGAGGTATGTCGGTGTGTGATGGTTACAGTACAGTGGGAGGTATGTCGGGCCGTGACGGTTACTGTAGAGTGGGAGGTATGTCGGGCTGTGACGGTTACTGTACAGTGGGAGGTATGTCGGGCCGTGACGGTTACTTTACGTTGGGGAGTATGCCGGGCTGTGATGGTTACTATACGGTGTGCGGTATGTCAGGGTGTGATGGTTACTGTACAGTGGGAGGTATGTCAGGCCGCAATGGTTACTGTACAGTGGGAGGTTTGTCGGGGTGTGATGTTTACTGCACAGTGTGGGGTATGTCGGGCCGTGATGGTTACTGTACAGTGGGATGGATGTCGAGGCGTGACGGTTACTGTACAGTGGGAGGAGAAAGTGAGGTCTGCAGACGCTGGAGATCAAAGCTGAAACTTTATTGCTGGAACAGCACAGCAGGTCAGGCAGCATCTAGGGAACAGAAGATTCGACGTTTCGGGCACATGCCCTTCTTCAGGAATGAGCAGAGAGTGTTCAGCAGGAGAAGATAAAAGGTAGGGAGGAGGGACTTGGAGGAGGGGCGTTGGAAATGTGATAGGTGGAAAGAGGTCAAGGTGAAGGTGATAGGTCGGAGTAGGGTGGAGGCGGAGAGGTCAAGAAGAAGACTGCACGTCAGGAAGGCGGTGCCGGGCTGGAGGGATTCGGCTGAGACAAGGTGGGGGGAGGGGGGATGAAGAAACTGGTGAAGTCCAAGTTCATCCCCTGTGGTTGGAGGGTTCCCAGTCGGAAGATAAGACGCTCCTCCTCCGACCGTCGCGTTGTTGTGGTTTGGCGGTGGATGAGTCCAATGACCTGCATATCCTCGGTGGAGTGGGAGGGGGAGTTGAAATGCTGTGCTACAGGGTGATTGGGTTGGTTCGTCCGGGTGGCCCAGAGGTGCTCTCTGAATCGCTCCGCAAGTAGGCGGCCTGTCTCCCAAATATAGAGGAGGCCACACCGGCTGCAGCGGATGCAGTAGATAATGTGGGTGGAGGTGCAGGTGAATCTGTGGCGGATATGGAAGTTTCCTTTGGGGCCTTGGAGAGAAGTGAGGGGGGAGGTGTGGGCGCAAGTGTTGCACCTCCTGCGGTTGCAAGGAAAGGTGCCGGGAGTGGAGATTGGGTTGGTGGGGGGTATGGATCTGACAAGGGAGTCGCGGAGGGAGTGGTCTCTACGGAAAGCTGATAGAGGAGGGGAGGGAAATATATCCTTGGTGGTGGGGTCCGTTTGGAGGTGGCGGAAGTGACGGCGGATGATGCGCTGTACATGGAGATTGGTGGGGTGGTAGGTGAGGACCAGTGGGGTCCTGTCCTGGTGGCGGTTGGAGGGGCGGGGCTCAAGGGCGGAGGAGCGGGAAGTGGAGGAGATGCAGTGGAGGGCATCGTCGATCACGTCGGGGGGGAAATTGCGGTCCTTGAAGAAGGAGGCCGTCTGTGTTGTGCGTATTTTGAACTGGTCCTCCTGGGAGCAGATGCGGCGGAGACGAAGGAATTGGGAGAATGGGATGGCGTTTTTACAGGGGGCGGGGTGGGAGGAGGTGTAGTCCAGGTAGCTGTGGGGTAACTGTACAGTGGGAGGTATGTCGGGCCATGACAGTTACTTTACGTTGGGAAGTATGCCGGGCTGTGATGGTTACTATACGGTGTGCGGTATGTCAGGGTGTGATGGTTACTGTACAGTGGGAGGTATGTCAGGGCGTAATGTTTACTGTACACTGGGAGGTATGTCAGGCCGTGATGGTTACTGTACATTGGGCGGTATGTCGGGGTGTGATGTTTACTGCACAGTGTGGGGTATGTCGGGCCGTGATGGTTACTGTACAGTGGGATGTATGTCGGGCCATGATGGTTACTATACAGTGGGAGGTATGTCAGGCCGTGATGGTTACTGTACAGTGGGAGGTATGTCGGGCCGTGACGGTTACTGTAGAGTGGGAGGTATGTCGGGCCGTGATGGTTACTGTACAGTGGGAGGTTTGTCGGGGTATGATGGTTACTTTACAATGGGAGGTGTGTCGGGGCGTGACGGTTACTGTACATTGTTAGGTATGTTGGGGTGCGATGGTTACTGTACAGTGGGAGGTATGTCGGTCCGTGTTGATTACTGTACAGTGGGAGGTATGTCAGGCCGTGTTGGTTATTTTACAGTGGGACGTATGTCTGGCCGTGATGGTTACTGTACAGTGGGAGGTATGTCAGGTCTTGACGGTTACTGTACAGTGGGAGTAATGTCTGGCCGTGGTGGTGACTGTACAGTGGGAGGTATGCCTAGCCATGATAGTTCCTATACAGTGGGGGGCGGGGGGTTATGTCCGGCCGTGATGGTTACTGTACAGTGGGAGTTACGTCAGTCCGTGATGAGCTACTGTACAATGGGAGGTATGTCGGGCCGTGATGGTTACTGTACAATGGGAGGTATGTCTGGCCGTGATGGTGACTGTCCAGTGGGAGGTATGTCGGGCCTTGATGGCTACTGTACAGTGGGAGTATGTCTGGCCATGATAGTTACTGTACAGTGGGGGGGGGGGTGTGGTTATGTCCGGCAGTGTTGGTTACTGCACACTGGGAGTTACGTCAGTCCGTGATGAGCTACTGTACAATGGGAGGAATATCGGGCCGTGATGGTTACTGGGCAGTGGGAGGTATGTCGTGCCGTGATGGTTACTGTACAGTGTGAGGTATGTCGGGCCGTGATGGTTACTGTACAGCGTGAGGTATGTTGGGCCGTGATGGTTACTGTACAGTGGGAAGTATGTCTGGCCGTGATGGTTACTGTACAGTGGAAAGTATGTCAGGCTATGATGGTTACTGTACAGTGGGAGGTATGTCGGGCCGTGATGTTTACTGTACAGTGGGAGGTATGTCTGGCCGTGACGGTTAGTGTACAGTGGGAGGTATGTCGGGCCGTGATGTTTACTGTACAGTGGGAGGTATGTCGGGCCGTGATGTTTACTGTACAGTGGGAGGTATGTCGGGCCGAGACGGTTACTTTACATTGGGAAGTATGACGGGCTGTGATGGTTACTGTACAGTGGTAGGTATCGTTCCTTGATGGCTACTGTATAATTGGAGGTATGTCGAGCCATGATGGTCACTGTACAGTGCGTGGTATGTCAGGCGATAATGGTTACTGTACAGTGGGAGGTATGTCCGGCCGTGACGGTTACTGTACAGTGGGAGGTATGTCGGGCCGTGACGGTTACTTTACGTTGGGGAGTATGCCGGGCTGTGATGCTTACTATACGGTGTGCGGTATGTCAGGGTGTGATGGTTACTGTAAAAGTGGGAGGTATGTCAGGCCGCAATGGTTACTGTACAGTGGGAGGTATGTCGGGGTGTGATGTTTACTGCACAGTGTGGGGTATGTCGGGCCGTGATGGTTACTGTACAGTGGGATGGATGTCGAGCCGTGACGGTTACTGTACAGTGGGAGGTATGTCGGGCCGTGACAGTTACTTTACGTTGGGAAGTATGCCGGGCTGTGATGGTTACTATACGGTGTGCGTTATGTCAGGGTGTGATGGTTACTGTATAGTGGGAGGTATGTCAGGGCGTAATGTTTACTGTACACTGGGAGGTATGTCGGGCCGTGACGGTTACTGTACAGTGGGAGGTATGTCGGGCCGTGACGGTTACTGTACAGTGGGAGGTATGTCGGGCCGTGACGGTTACTGTACAGTGGGAGGTATGTCGAGCTGTGATGGTTACTGTACAGTGGGAGGTATGTCGGGCCGTGATGGTTACTGTACAGTGGGAGGTATGTCGAGCTGTGATGGTTACTGTACAGTGGGTGGTGTGTCAGGCCCTGATGGTTATTGTACAGTGGGAGGTATGTCTGGCCGTGATGGTTACTGTACAGTGGGAGGTATGTCAGGTCTTGACGGTTACTGTACAGTGGGAGTAATGTCTGGCCATGATGGTTACTATACAGTGGGAGGTATGTCGGGCCGTGACGGTTATTGTAGAGTGGGAGGTATGTCGGGCTGTGACGGTTACTGTACAGTGGGAGGTATGTCGGGCCGTGACGGTTACTTTACGTTGGGGAGTATGCCGGGCTGTGATGGTTCCTATACACTGTGCGGTATGTCAGGGTGTAATGGTTACTGTACAGTGGGAGGTATGTCAGGCCGTAATGGTTACTGTACAGTGGGAGGTATGTCGGGGTGTGATGGTTACTGTACAGTGGGATGTATGTCGAGCCGTAACGGTTACTGTACAGTGGGAGGTATGTCGGGCCGTGACGGTTACTTTACGTTGGGAAGTATGCCGGGCTCTGATGGTTACTATACGGTGTGCGGTATGTCAGGGTGTGATGGTTACTGCACAGTGGGAGGTATGTCAGAGCATAATTTTTACTGTACACTGGGAGGTATGTCAGGCCGTGATGGTTATTGTACATTGGGAGGTATGTCGGGGTGTGATGTTGACTGCACAGTGTGGGGAATGTCGGGGCGTGATGGTTACTGTGCAGTGGGAGGTATGTCGGGCCGTGACGGTTACTGTACAGTGG
This sequence comes from Chiloscyllium plagiosum, assembly GCF_037043375.1. NCBI lineage: Eukaryota > Metazoa > Chordata > Chondrichthyes > Orectolobiformes > Hemiscylliidae > Chiloscyllium > Chiloscyllium plagiosum. Next base: position 101,892,861 of record NW_028270151.1, on the reverse strand, counting down.
GAGATATGTCGGGCCATGATGGTTTCTGTGCAGTGGGAGGTATGTCGGGCCATGATGGTTACTATACAGTGGGAGGTATGTCAGGCCGTGATGGTTACTGTACAGTGGGAGGTATGTCGGGCCGTGACGGTTACTGTAGAGTGGGAGGTATGTCGGGCCGTGATGGTTACTGTACAGTGGGAGGTATGTCGGGCCGTGACAGTTACTTTACGTTGGGAAGTATGCCGGGCTGTGATGGTTACTATACGGTGTGCGGTATGTCAGGGTGTGATGGTTACTGTACATTGGGAGGTATGTCGGGGTGTGATGTTTACTGCACAGTGTGGGGTATGTCGGGCCGTGATGGTTACTGTACAGTGGGATGTATGTCGGGCCATGATGGTTACTATACAGTGGGAGGTATGTCAGGCCGTGATGGTTACTGTACAGTGGGAGGTATGTCGGGCCGTGACGGTTACTGTAGAGTGGGAGGTATGTCGGGCCGTGATGGTTACTGTACAGTGGGAGGTTTGTCGGGGTATGATGGTTACTTTACAATGGGAGGTGTGTCGGGGCGTGACGGTTACTGTACATTGTTAGGTATGTTGGGGTGCGGTGGTTACTGTACAGTGGGAGGTAAGTCGGTCCGTGTTGATTACTGTACAGTGGGAGGTATGTCAGGCCGTGTTGGTTATTTTACAGTGGGACGTATGTCTGGCCGTGATGGTTACTGTACAGTGGGAGGTATGTCGGGCTGAGATGGTTACTGTACAGTGGGAGGTATGTCGGTGTGTGACGGTTACTGTACAGTAGGAGATATGTCGGGCCGTGACGGTTACTGTACAGTGGGAGATATGTCGGGGTGAAACGGTTACTGTACAGTGGGAGGTATGTCGGGCTGAGATGGTTACTGTACAGTGGGAGGCATGTCGGGTTGTGACGGTTATTGTACAGTGGGAAGTATGTCGGGCCGTGATGGTTACTGTACAGTGGGAGGTATGTCGGGCCGTAATGGCTACTGTACAGTGGGAGGTGTGTCAGGCGGTGATGTTTACTGTACAGTGGGAGGTATGTCGGGCCGTGAGGGTTACTGTACAGTGGGAAGTATGTCTGGCCGTGATGGTTACTGTACAGTGGGAAGTATGTCAGGCTATGATGGTAACTGTACAGTGGGAGGTATGTCGGGCCGTGATGTTTACTGTACAGTGGGAGGTATGTCTGGCCGTGACGGTTAGTGTACAGTGGGAGGTATGTCGGGCCGTGATGTTTACTGTACAGTGGGAGGTATGTCGGGCCGAGACGGTTACTTTACATTGGGAAGTATGACGGGCTGTGATGGTTACTGTACAGTGGTAGGTATCGTTCCTTGATGGCTACTGTATAATGGGAGGTATGTCGAGCCATGATGGTCACTGTACAGTGCGTGGTATGTCAGGCGATAATGGTTACTGTACAGTGGGAGGTATGTCCGGCCGTGATGGTTACTGTACAGTGGGAGGTATGTCGGGCCGTGACGGTTACTGTACAGTGGGAGGTATGTCGGGCCGTGACGGTAACTGTACAGTGGGAGGTATGTCGGGCCGTGATGGTTACTGTACAGTGGGAGGTATGTCGAGCTGTGATGGTTACTGTACAGTGGGATGTATGTCGGGCCGTGATGGTTACTTTACAATGGGAGGTATGTCGTTGTGCGATGGTTACTGTACAGTGGGAGGTGTGTCAGGCCGTGATGGTTATTGTACAGTGGGAGGTATGTCTGGCCGTGATGGTTACTGTACAGTGGGAGGTATGTCAGGTCTTGACGGTTACTGTACAGTGGGAGTAATGTCTGGCCATGATGGTTACTATACAGTGGGAGGTATGTCGGGCCGTGATGGCTACTGCACAGTGGGAAGTATATCTGGCCGTGTTGGTTACTGTACAGTGGGAGGTATGTCTGGCCATGATAGTTACTGTACAGTGGGGGGGGGGGGTTATGTCCGGCCCTGATGGTTACTGTACAGTGGGAGTTATGTCAGGCCGTGATGAGCTACTGTACAATGGAAGATATGTCGGTCCGTGATGGTTACTGTCCAGTGGGAGGTATGTCGGTGTGTGACGGTTACTGTCCAGTGGGAGGAATATCGGGCCGTGATGGTTACTGTGCAGTGGGAGGTATGTCGTGCCGTGATGGTTACTGTACACTGTGAGGTATGTAGGGCCGTGATGGTTACTGTACAGTGTGAGGCATGTGGGCCGTGATGGTAACTGTACAGTGAGAGGTATGTCGGGGTGTGATGGTTATTGTACAGTGGGAGGTATGTCGGACCTTGACGGTTACAGTACAGTGAGAGCTATGTCAGGCCCGAATGGTTACTGTACAGTGGGAGGTATGTCGGTGTGTGATGGTTACAGTACAGTGGGAGGTATGTCGGGCCGTGACGGTTACTGTAGAGTGGGAGGTATGTCGGGCTGTGACGGTTACTGTACAGTGGGAGGTATGTCGGGCCGTGACGGTTACTTTACGTTGGGGAGTATGCCGGGCTGTGATGGTTACTATACGGTGTGCGGTATGTCAGGGTGTGATGGTTACTGTACAGTGGGAGGTATGTCAGGCCGCAATGGTTACTGTACAGTGGGAGGTTTGTCGGGGTGTGATGTTTACTGCACAGTGTGGGGTATGTCGGGCCGTGATGGTTACTGTACAGTGGGATGGATGTCGAGGCGTGACGGTTACTGTACAGTGGGAGGAGAAAGTGAGGTCTGCAGACGCTGGAGATCAAAGCTGAAACTTTATTGCTGGAACAGCACAGCAGGTCAGGCAGCATCTAGGGAACAGAAGATTCGACGTTTCGGGCACATGCCCTTCTTCAGGAATGAGCAGAGAGTGTTCAGCAGGAGAAGATAAAAGGTAGGGAGGAGGGACTTGGAGGAGGGGCGTTGGAAATGTGATAGGTGGAAAGAGGTCAAGGTGAAGGTGATAGGTCGGAGTAGGGTGGAGGCGGAGAGGTCAAGAAGAAGACTGCACGTCAGGAAGGCGGTGCCGGGCTGGAGGGATTCGGCTGAGACAAGGTGGGGGGAGGGGGGATGAAGAAACTGGTGAAGTCCAAGTTCATCCCCTGTGGTTGGAGGGTTCCCAGTCGGAAGATAAGACGCTCCTCCTCCGACCGTCGCGTTGTTGTGGTTTGGCGGTGGATGAGTCCAATGACCTGCATATCCTCGGTGGAGTGGGAGGGGGAGTTGAAATGCTGTGCTACAGGGTGATTGGGTTGGTTCGTCCGGGTGGCCCAGAGGTGCTCTCTGAATCGCTCCGCAAGTAGGCGGCCTGTCTCCCAAATATAGAGGAGGCCACACCGGCTGCAGCGGATGCAGTAGATAATGTGGGTGGAGGTGCAGGTGAATCTGTGGCGGATATGGAAGTTTCCTTTGGGGCCTTGGAGAGAAGTGAGGGGGGAGGTGTGGGCGCAAGTGTTGCACCTCCTGCGGTTGCAAGGAAAGGTGCCGGGAGTGGAGATTGGGTTGGTGGGGGGTATGGATCTGACAAGGGAGTCGCGGAGGGAGTGGTCTCTACGGAAAGCTGATAGAGGAGGGGAGGGAAATATATCCTTGGTGGTGGGGTCCGTTTGGAGGTGGCGGAAGTGACGGCGGATGATGCGCTGTACATGGAGATTGGTGGGGTGGTAGGTGAGGACCAGTGGGGTCCTGTCCTGGTGGCGGTTGGAGGGGCGGGGCTCAAGGGCGGAGGAGCGGGAAGTGGAGGAGATGCAGTGGAGGGCATCGTCGATCACGTCGGGGGGGAAATTGCGGTCCTTGAAGAAGGAGGCCGTCTGTGTTGTGCGTATTTTGAACTGGTCCTCCTGGGAGCAGATGCGGCGGAGACGAAGGAATTGGGAGAATGGGATGGCGTTTTTACAGGGGGCGGGGTGGGAGGAGGTGTAGTCCAGGTAGCTGTGGGGTAACTGTACAGTGGGAGGTATGTCGGGCCATGACAGTTACTTTACGTTGGGAAGTATGCCGGGCTGTGATGGTTACTATACGGTGTGCGGTATGTCAGGGTGTGATGGTTACTGTACAGTGGGAGGTATGTCAGGGCGTAATGTTTACTGTACACTGGGAGGTATGTCAGGCCGTGATGGTTACTGTACATTGGGCGGTATGTCGGGGTGTGATGTTTACTGCACAGTGTGGGGTATGTCGGGCCGTGATGGTTACTGTACAGTGGGATGTATGTCGGGCCATGATGGTTACTATACAGTGGGAGGTATGTCAGGCCGTGATGGTTACTGTACAGTGGGAGGTATGTCGGGCCGTGACGGTTACTGTAGAGTGGGAGGTATGTCGGGCCGTGATGGTTACTGTACAGTGGGAGGTTTGTCGGGGTATGATGGTTACTTTACAATGGGAGGTGTGTCGGGGCGTGACGGTTACTGTACATTGTTAGGTATGTTGGGGTGCGATGGTTACTGTACAGTGGGAGGTATGTCGGTCCGTGTTGATTACTGTACAGTGGGAGGTATGTCAGGCCGTGTTGGTTATTTTACAGTGGGACGTATGTCTGGCCGTGATGGTTACTGTACAGTGGGAGGTATGTCAGGTCTTGACGGTTACTGTACAGTGGGAGTAATGTCTGGCCGTGGTGGTGACTGTACAGTGGGAGGTATGCCTAGCCATGATAGTTCCTATACAGTGGGGGGCGGGGGGTTATGTCCGGCCGTGATGGTTACTGTACAGTGGGAGTTACGTCAGTCCGTGATGAGCTACTGTACAATGGGAGGTATGTCGGGCCGTGATGGTTACTGTACAATGGGAGGTATGTCTGGCCGTGATGGTGACTGTCCAGTGGGAGGTATGTCGGGCCTTGATGGCTACTGTACAGTGGGAGTATGTCTGGCCATGATAGTTACTGTACAGTGGGGGGGGGGTGTGGTTATGTCCGGCAGTGTTGGTTACTGCACACTGGGAGTTACGTCAGTCCGTGATGAGCTACTGTACAATGGGAGGAATATCGGGCCGTGATGGTTACTGGGCAGTGGGAGGTATGTCGTGCCGTGATGGTTACTGTACAGTGTGAGGTATGTCGGGCCGTGATGGTTACTGTACAGCGTGAGGTATGTTGGGCCGTGATGGTTACTGTACAGTGGGAAGTATGTCTGGCCGTGATGGTTACTGTACAGTGGAAAGTATGTCAGGCTATGATGGTTACTGTACAGTGGGAGGTATGTCGGGCCGTGATGTTTACTGTACAGTGGGAGGTATGTCTGGCCGTGACGGTTAGTGTACAGTGGGAGGTATGTCGGGCCGTGATGTTTACTGTACAGTGGGAGGTATGTCGGGCCGTGATGTTTACTGTACAGTGGGAGGTATGTCGGGCCGAGACGGTTACTTTACATTGGGAAGTATGACGGGCTGTGATGGTTACTGTACAGTGGTAGGTATCGTTCCTTGATGGCTACTGTATAATTGGAGGTATGTCGAGCCATGATGGTCACTGTACAGTGCGTGGTATGTCAGGCGATAATGGTTACTGTACAGTGGGAGGTATGTCCGGCCGTGACGGTTACTGTACAGTGGGAGGTATGTCGGGCCGTGACGGTTACTTTACGTTGGGGAGTATGCCGGGCTGTGATGCTTACTATACGGTGTGCGGTATGTCAGGGTGTGATGGTTACTGTACAGTGGGAGGTATGTCAGGCCGCAATGGTTACTGTACAGTGGGAGGTATGTCGGGGTGTGATGTTTACTGCACAGTGTGGGGTATGTCGGGCCGTGATGGTTACTGTACAGTGGGATGGATGTCGAGCCGTGACGGTTACTGTACAGTGGGAGGTATGTCGGGCCGTGACAGTTACTTTACGTTGGGAAGTATGCCGGGCTGTGATGGTTACTATACGGTGTGCGTTATGTCAGGGTGTGATGGTTACTGTATAGTGGGAGGTATGTCAGGGCGTAATGTTTACTGTACACTGGGAGGTATGTCAGGCCGTGATGGTTACTGTACATTGGGAGGTATGTCGGGGTGTGATGTTTACTGCACAGTGTGGGGTATGTCGGGCCGTGATGGTTACTGTACAGTGGGATGTATGTCGGGCCATGATGGTTACTATACAGTGGGAGGTATGTCAGGCCGTGATGGTTACTGTACAGTGGGAGGTATGTCGGGCCGTGACGGTTACTGTAGAGTGGGAGGTATGTCGGGCCGTGATGGTTACTGTACAGTGGGAGGTTTGTCGGGGTATGATGGTTACTTTACAATGGGAGGTGTGTCGGGGCGTGACGGTTACTGTACATTGTTAGGTATGTTGGGGTGCGATGGTTACTGTACAGTGGGAGGTATGTCGGTCCGTGTTGATTACTGTACAGTGGGAGGTATGTCAGGCCGTGTTGGTTATTTTACAGTGGGACGTATGTCTGGCCGTGATGGTTACTGTACAGTGGGAGGTATGTCAGGTCTTGACGGTTACTGTACAGTGGGAGTAATGTCTGGCCGTGGTGGTGACTGTACAGTGGGAGGTATGCCTAGCCATGATAGTTCCTATACAGTGGGGGGCGGGGGGTTATGTCCGGCCGTGATGGTTACTGTACAGTGGGAGTTACGTCAGTCCGTGATGAGCTACTGTACAATGGGAGGTATGTCGGGCCGTGATGGTAACTGTACAATGGGAGGTATGTCTGGCCGTGATGGTGACTGTCCAGTGGGAGGTATGTCGGGCCTTGATGGCTACTGTACAGTGGGAGTATGTCTGGCCATGATAGTTACTGTACAGTGGGGGGGGGTGTGGTTATGTCCGGCAGTGTTGGTTACTGCACACTGGGAGTTACGTCAGTCCGTGATGAGCTACTGTACAATGGGAGGAATATCGGGCCGTGATGGTTACTGGGCAGTGGGAGGTATGTCGTGCCGTGATGGTTACTGTACAGTGTGAGGTATGTCGGGCCGTGATGGTTACTGTACAGCGTGAGGTATGTTGGGCCGTGATGGTTACTGTACAGTGGGAAGTATGTCTGGCCGTGATGGTTACTGTACAGTGGAAAGTATGTCAGGCTATAATGGTTACTGTACAGTGGGAGGTATGTCGGGCCGTGATGTTTACTGTACAGTGGGAGGTATGTCTGGCCGTGACGGTTAGTGTACAGTGGGAGGTATGTCGGGCCGTGATGTTTACTGTACAGTGGGAGGTATGTCGGGCCGAGACGGTTACTTTACATTGGGAAGTATGACGGGCTGTGATGGTTACTGTACAGTGGTAGGTATCGTTCCTTGATGGCTACTGTATAATTGGAGGTATGTCGAGCCATGATGGTCACTGTACAGTGCGTGGTATGTCAGGCGATATTGGTTACTGTACAGTGGGAGGTATGTCCGGCCGTGACGGTTACTGTACAGTGGGAGGTATGTCGGGCCGTGACGGTTACTGTACAGTGGGAGGTATGTCGGGCCGTGATGGTTACTGTACAGTGGGAGGTATGTCGAGCTGTGATGGTTACTGTACAGTGGGATGTACGTCGGGCCGTGATGGTTACTTTACAATGGGAGGTATGTCGTTGTGCGATGGTTACTGTACAGTGGGAGGTGTGTCAGGCCGTGATGGTTATTGTACAGTGGGAGGTATGTCTGGCCGTGATGGTTACTGTACAGTGGGAGGTATGTCAGGTCTTGACGGTTACTGTACAGTGGGAGTAATGTCTGGCCATGATGGTTACTATACAGTGGGAGGTATGTCGGGCCGTGATGGCTACTGCACAGTGGGAAGTATATCTGGCCGTGTTGGTTACTGTACAGTGGGAGGTATGTCTGGCCATGATAGTTACTGTACAGTGGGGGGGGTTATGTCCGGCCGTGATGGTTACTGTACAGTGGGAGTTATGTCAGGCCGTGATGAGCTACTGTACAATGGAAGATATGTCGGTCCGTGATGGTTACTGTCCAGTGGGAGGTATGTCGGTGTGTGACGGTTATTGTCCAGTGGGAGGAATATCGGGCCGTGATGGTTACTGTGCAGTGGGAGGTATGTCGTGCCGTGATGGTTACTGTACACTGTGAGGTATGTAGGGCCGTGATGGTTACTGTACAGTGTGAGGCATGTGGGCCGTGATGGTAACTGTACAGTGAGAGGTATGTCGGGGTGTGACGGTTACTGTACAGTGGGAGGTATGTCGGGCCGTGACAGTTACTTTACGTTGGGAAGTATGCCGGGCTGTGATGGTTACTATACGGTGTGCGTTATGTCAGGGTGTGATGGTTACTGTATAGTGGGAGGTATGTCAGGGCGTAATGTTTACTGTACACTGGGAGGTATGTCAGGCCGTGATGGTTACTGTACATTGGGAGGTATGTCGGGGTGTGATGTTTACTGCACAGTGTGGGGTATGTCGGGCCGTGATGGTTACTGTACAGTGGGATGTATGTCGGGCCATGATGGTTACTATACAGTGGGAGGTATGTCAGGCCGTGATGGTTACTGTACAGTGGGAGGTATGTCGGGCCGTGACGGTTACTGTAGAGTGGGAGGTATGTCGGGCCGTGATGGTTACTGTACAGTGGGAGGTTTGTCGGGGTATGATGGTTACTTTACAATGGGAGGTGTGTCGGGGCGTGACGGTTACTGTACATTGTTAGGTATGTTGGGGTGCGATGGTTACTGTACAGTGGGAGGTATGTCGGTCCGTGTTGATTACTGTACAGTGGGAGGTATGTCAGGCCGTGTTGGTTATTTTACAGTGGGACGTATGTCTGGCCGTGATGGTTACTGTACAGTGGGAGGTATGTCAGGTCTTGACGGTTACTGTACAGTGGGAGTAATGTCTGGCCGTGGTGGTGACTGTACAGTGGGAGGTATGCCTAGCCATGATAGTTCCTATACAGTGGGGGGGGGGGTGTGGGGGGGGGGGGGTTATGTCCGGCCGTGATGGTTACTGTACAGTGGGAGTTACGTCAGTCCGTGATGAGCTACTGTACAATGGGAGGTATGTCGGGCCGTGATGGTTACTGTACAGTGGGAGGTATGTCTGGCCGTGATGTTGACTGTCCAGTGCGAGGTATGTCGGGCCTTGATGGCTACTGTACAGTGGGAGTATGTCTGGCCATGATAGTTACTGTACAGTGGGGGGGGGGGGGGGTGGGGTTATGTCCGGCAGTGTTGGTTACTGCACACTGGGAGTTACGTCAGTCCGTTATGAGCTACTGTACAATGGGAGGAATATCGGGCCGTGATGGTTACTGTGCAGTGGGAGGTATGTCGTGCCGTGATGGTTACTGTACAGTGTGGAGAAAGTGAGGTCTGCAGATGCTGGAGATCAAAGTTGAAACTTTATTGCTGGAACAGCACAGCAGGTCAGGCAGCATCCAGGGAACAGGAGATTCGACGTTTCGGGCACAGGCCCTTCTTCAGGAATGAGCAGAGAGTGTTCAGCAGGAGAAGATAAAAGGTAGGGAGGAGGGACTTGGAGGAGGGGAGTTGGAAATGTGATAGGTGGAAAGAGGTCAAGGTGAGGGTGATAGGTCGGAGTAGGGTGGAGGCGGAGAGGTCAAGAAGAAGACTGCAGGTCAGGAAGGCGGTGCCGGGCTGGAAGGATCCGGCTGAGACAAGGTGGGGGGAGGGGGGATGAAGAAACTGGTGAAGTCCAAGTTCATCCCCAGCTATGCCTGCCTCTTCGTAGGGTATGTGGAACAATCCATCTTCCGCAACTACACTGGCCCCACCCCCCATCTTTTTCTTCGCTACATTGATGACTGTATCGGCGCTACCTCGTGCTCCCACGAGGAGGTTGAACAGTTCATCCACTACACCAACACCTTCCACCCCGACCTCAAATTCACCTGGACAGTCTCGGACTCCTCCCTCCCCTTCCTAGACCTTTCTGTTTCTATCTCAGGCGACCGAATCAACACGGACATCTACTACAAACCTACCGACTCCCACAGCTACCTGGACTACACCTCCTCCCATCCTGCCCCCTGTAAAAACGCCATCCCATTCTCCCAATTCCTTCGTCTCCGCCGCATCTGCTCCCAGGAGGACCAGTTCAAAATACGTACAACACAGATGGCCTCCTTCTTCAAGGACCGCAATTTCCCCCCCGACGTGGTCGACGGTGCCCTCCACCGCATCTCCTCCACTTCCCGCTCCTCCGCCCTTGAGCCCCGCCCCTCCAACCGCCACCAGGACAGAACCCCACTGGTCCTCACCTACCACCTCACCAATCTCCATGTACAGCGCATCATCCGCCGTCACTTCCGCCACCTCCAAACAGACCCCAGCACCAAGGATATATTTCCCTCCCCTCCCCTATCAGCTTTCCGTAGAGACCACTCCCTCCGCGACTCCCTTGTCAGATCCACACCCCCCACCGACCCAACCACCACTCCCGGCACCTTCCCTTGCAACCGCAGGAGGTGCAACACTTGCGCCCACACCTCCCCCCTCACTTCTCTCCAAGGCCCCAGGGGAAACTTCCATATCCGCCACAGATTCACCTGCACCTCCACCCACATCATCTACTGCATCCGCTGCAGCCGGTGTGGCCTCCTCTATATTGGGGAGACAGGCCGCCTACTTGCGGAGCGATTCAGGGAGCACCTCTGGGCCACCCGGACGAACCAACCCAACCAACCTGTGGCACAGCATTTCAACTCCCCCTCCCACTCCACCGAGGATATGCAGGTCATTGGACTCATCCACCGCCAAACCACAACAACCCGATGGTCGGAGGAGGAGCGTCTTATCTTCCGACTGGGAACCCTCCAACCGCAGGGGATGAACTTGGACTTCACCAGTTTCTTCATCCCCCCTCCCCCCACCTTGTCTCAGCCGGATCCTTCCAGCCCGGCACCGCCTTCCTGACCTGCAGTCTTCTTCTTGACCTCTCCGCCTCCACCCTACTCCGACCTATCACCCTCACCTTGACCTCTTTCCACCTATCACATTTCCAACTCCCCTCCTCCAAGTCACTCCTCCCTACTTTTTATCTTCTCCTGCTGAACACTCTCTGCTCATTCCTGAAGAAGGGCCTGTGCCCGAAACGTCGAATCTCCTGTTCCCTGGATGCTGCCTGACCTGCTGTGCTGTTCCAGCAATAAAGTTTCAACTTACTGTACAGTGTGAAGTATGTCGGGCCGTGATGGTTACTGTACAGCGTGAGGTATGTTGGGCCGTGATGGTTACTGTACAGTGGGAGGAATATCGGGCCGTGATGGTTACTGTGCAGTGGGAGGTATGTCGTGCCGTGATGGTTACTGTACAGTGTGAGGTATGTCGGGCCGTGATGGTTACTGTACAGCGTGAGGTATGTTGGGCCGTGATGGTTACTGTACAGTGGGAGGTATGTCGGGCCGTGATGGTTACTGTACAGTGGGAGGTATGACGGACCTTGACGGTTACAGTACAGTGGGAGCTATGTCAGGCCGGAATGGTTACTGTACAGTGGGAGGTATGTCGGCCGTGACGGTTACTGTAGAGTGGGAGGTATGTCGGGCCGTGACGGTTACTGTACAGTGGGAAGTACATCGGGCCGTGACGGTTACTTTACGTTGGGAAGTATGCCGGGCTGTGATGGTTACTATACGGTTTGCGGTATGTCAGGGTGTGATGGTTACTGTAGAGTGGGAGGTATGTCGGGCCGTGACGGTTACTGTACATTGGGAGGAATCTCGGGCCGTGATGGTTACTGTACAGTCGGAATTATGTCGGGGTGTGATGATTACTGTACAGTGGGAGGTATGTCAGGCCGTGATGGTTACTGTACAGTGGGAGTTATGTCGGGGTGTGACGGTTACTGTACAGTGGGAGGTATGTCGGGCTGAGATGGTTACTGTACAGTAGGAGGTATGTCGGGCCGTGACGGTTACTGTACAGTGGGAGGTATGTCGGGCTGAGATGGTTACTGTACAGTGGGAGGTATGTCGGAGTGTGATGGTTACTATACAGTGGGAGGTATGTCAGGCCGTGATGGTTCCTGTACAGTGGGAGGTATGTCGGGCCTTGACGGTTACTGTGCAGTGGGAGGTTTGTCGGTCCGTGATGGTTCCTGTACAGTGGGAGGTATGTCGGGGTGTGATGGTTACTCTACAGTGGGAGGAATATCGGGCTGTGATGGTTACTGTGCAGTGGGAGGAATGTCGGGCCGTGATGGTTACTGTACAGTCTGAGGTATGTCGGGCCGTGATGGTTACTGTGCAGTGGGAGGTATGTCAGGCCGTGATGGTTACTGTACAGTGTGAGGTATGTCGGGCCGTGATGGGTACTGTACAGTGAAAGATATGTCGGGGTGTGATGGTTACTAAACAGTGAGAGGTATGTCGGTGTGTGACGGTTACTGTACAGTGGGAGATATGTCGGGGTGAAACGGTTACTGTACAGTGGAATGTATGTCGGGCCATTATGGTTACTGTACAGTGGGAGGCATGTCGGGGTGTGATGGTTACAATAAAGTGGGAGGTATGTCGGGCCGTGACGGTTACTGCAGAGTGGGAGGTATGTCGGGCCGTGACGGTTACTTTACGTTGGGAAGTATGCCGGGCTGTGATGGTTACTATACGGTGTGAGGTATGTCAGGGTGTGATGGGTTACTGTACATTGGGAGGTATGTCATGCCGTGATGGCTACTGTACAGTGGGAGTAATGTCTGGCCGTGATGGTTACTGTACAGTGTGAGGTATGTCGGACCGTGATGGTTACTGTACAGTGGGAGGTATGTCTGGCCATGATAGTTACTGTACAGTGTGGGGGTTATGTCCGGCCGTGATGGTTACTGTACAGTGGGAGTTATGTCCGTCCGTGATGAGCTACTGTACAATGGGAGGAATATCGGGCCGTGATGTTTACTGTGCAGTGGGAGGTATGTCGTGCCGTGATGGTTACTGTACAGTGTGAGGTATGTCGGGCCGTGATGGTTACTGTACAGTGTGAGGTATGTAGGGCCGTGATTGTTACTATACAGTGGGAGGTATGTCGGACCTTGACGGCTACAGTGCATTGGGAGCTATGTCAGGCTGGAATGGTTACTGTACAGTGGGAGGTATGTCGGTGTGTGATGGTTACAGTACAGTGGGTAGTATGTCGGGCCGTGACGGTTACTGTAGAGTGGGAGGTATGTCGGGCCGTGACGGTTACTTTATGTTGGGAAGTATGTCGGGCTGTGATGGTTACTATACGGTGTGAGGTATGTCAGGGTGTGATGGTTACTGTACATTGGGAGGTATGTCAGGCCGTGATGGTTACTGTACAGTGGGAATTATGTCGGTGTGTGATGATTACTGTACAGTGAGAGGTATGTCAGGCCGTGATGGTTACTGTGCAGTGGGAGGTATGCCGGGTTGTGACGGTTACTGTACAGTGGGAGATATGTCGGGCTCTGATGGTTACTGTACAGTGGGAGGTATGGCGGGGTGTGATGGTTACTGTACAGTGGGACGTATGTTGGGCCGTGATGGTTACTGAACATTGGGAGGTATGTCGGGGGGTGATGGTTACTGTGCAGTGGGAGGTATGTCTGGCCGTGATGGTTACTATACAATGGGAGGTATGTCAGGCCGTGATGGTTCCTGTACAGTGGGAGGTATGTCAGGCCGTGATGGTTCCTGTACAGTGGGAGGTATGTAGGGCCGTAACGGTTACTGTACAGTGGGAAGTATGTTGAGCTGTGACGGTTACTGTTTTTTGGGAGGTATGTCGGTCCGTGATGGTGACTGTACAGTGGGAGGTATGTCAGGCGGTGATGGTTACTGTACAGTGGGAGGTATGTAGGGCCGTGACGGTTACTGTACAGTGGGAGGTATGTCGGGCCGTTACGGCTACTCTACAGTGGGAGGAAAATCGGGCCGTGATGGTTACTCTGCAGTGGGAGGTATCTCGGGCCGTGATGGTTACTGTACAGTGTGAGGTATGTAGGGCCATGATGGTTACTGTGCAGTGGGAGGTATGTCGGGCCGAGATGGTTACTGTACAGTGAGAGGTATGTCGGGGTGTAATGGTTACTGTACAGTGGGAGGTATGTTGGTGTGTGACGGTTACTGTACAGTGGGAGGTATGTCAGGCCGTGATGGTTACTGTACAGTGGGAGGTATGTCGGGCATGATGGTTACTGTACAGTGGGAGGTATGTCGGTGTGTGATGGTTACAGTACAGTGGGAGCTATGTCAGGCCGGGATGGTTACTGTACAGTGGTAGGTATGTCGGGCCGTGACAGTTACTGTACAGTGGGAGGTATGTCGGGCCATTACGGCTACTCTACAGTGGGAGGAAAATCGGGCTGTGATGGTTACTCTGCAGTGGGAGGTATCTCGGGCCGTGATGGTTACTGTACAGTGAGAGGTATGTCGGGGTGTAATGGTTACTGTACAGTGGGATGTATGTTGGTGTGTGACGGTTACTGTACAGTGGGAGGTATGTCAGGCCGTGATGGTTACTGTACAGTGGGAGGTATGTCGGGCAATATGGTTACTGTACAGTGGGAGGTATGTCGGTGTGTGATGGTTACAGTACAGTGGGAGCTATGTCAGGCCGGGATAGTTACTGTACAGTGGTAGGTATGTCGGGCCGTGACGGTTACTTTACGTTGGGAAGTATGCCGAGCTGTGATGGTTACTATACGGTGTGAGGTATGTCAGGGTGTGATGGTTACTGTACATTGGGAGGTATGTCAGGCCGTGATGGCTACTGTACAGTGGGCGTTATGTCGGTGTGTGACGGTTACTGTACAGTTGGTGGTATGTCGGGCTGTGATGGTTACTGTACAGTGGGAGGTTTGTCGGGGTGTGACGGTTACTTTACAGTTGGAGGTATGTCGGACCGTGATGGTTACTGTACATTGGGAGGTATGTCGGGGTGTGATGTTTACTGCACAGTGTGAGGTATGTCGGGCCGTGATGGTTGCTGTACAGTGGGAGGTATGTCGGGCAGTGACGGTAACTGTACAGTGGGAGGTATGTCGGGCCGTGATGGTTACTGTACAGTGGGAGGTATGTCGGGGTGTGATGGTTACTTTACAGCGGGGTGTATATCGGGCCGTTATGGTTACTGTACAGTGAGAGGTATTTCGGACCGTGATGGTTACTGTACTGATGGAGGTAGGTCGAGCCGAGATTGTTACTGTACACTAGACTGTATGTTGCTCCATGGAGTTGCAGACTGTATGAGTTGTACAGAGCACGATTCTTCTGCTGCCGATGGCCCATTGCATCTCATGGATGCCTCATCATTTGTTGCTCAATCTGTTTAAAGTTTGTCCCATTCATTGCCCAGAGGGCTTCATGTCATCAGGTGTGTCTGCAAAATGTGCCCTTGCTTCCCATTGCGCAGTGACCATTCTTACCGATACATGAAATGGCGAAGTGTATCTGCAGCAGGCGTATCGGTGACGATGTGGTCAATGATATGTTTCCCTTTTCTTGATTTCCCCATAACCTGCCACAGAGCAGTCTAGCAGCCACAGGATCCAGCATCAATGCTGAGCACTGTATTGACGATATACCAAGGATCTGCACTCTCTGTCTGGCTGTGTCCTGTCAGTGGGACAGACCCTACCAGAGAGGATGGCGATGTTGCCTGGGACATTGTCCTGTTCACATAATCCTGCTTCAGAGGCAATATTTAACTTTTGCTTGATTAGTCTGAGGGAAATATACAGCAGGTCACTTTTACATTTTGTGTAATGAAGAGTTAATATCACTTTGTTTCTTACATATTTTAAAATAAACCAAACATCATTGTTTTTCCATTGAAAACAATTGAAGTGAACAATAATTAAAATACCAGAGTACACAGCTAACTATTACACAATTCAGTGACTGTAGTAAACAGCTGATTCATGTTCAGATCAGTGAACACACCATCTTGCAGGCAGCAAAGCTGTCTAAAATGACTTTAAGTAAAAAGCCTGAATTCAGACAACGTGTTTTGAGCCTCATCATTACCTGCAAAACACTGGCCATCTTCACAATCTGTTCAGAGAGCTCCCAAACTGGAGCTGGGCTGTTACTCACACAATCCCTCACAACAGACTGGTTAGAGACATACCTGAACAATGGGGAGATATGTGTGGGGTAGACAGGTCAATGGACTAGCACATGACGCTGGTCCAGACGCAGTCCAGCATTTGTAACAATGACCTGTAAACAACCATGTCTTGCAAATATATCTCTTCTGTGTGCCACCTAAACTCTGTAATCCTATAACTTAGACCCGATCCTGAATGATGGTGTTATAAAGGTCGTGGGCTCCTGCAGCACATGGCATTTTACATTGAATCCCTCATAAACGATATCCAGTGTATGTTATCCCCACAATCTCAGTATCCAACCAGTATTGTGCAGCTCCATTGATGGACAGTATGATTCCATCCAAACATCCTTGTGTGTGATTTGAGCTGGAAATCTCTGTGTAAATGTTTGCAGCATTGTTCTCACCTTGAACAGTAAAGTCTTTTTGCTGAAGTTTCGATAGTCTTTAGTAATACCAACTTTTAGATTGTCCAATAAACATTATTTCCCCCCTTTATTCAGTTCACTTTTATAAAAACAATATGATGAAAACAGTGCCCAACTCACAGTAAGGAACATTGAAATGATGAGTCTCATTACCACGACCAAGACCACATTATTATTAAATACAAGGACTTTGAAAATACACAATTATTTTCCCTTATATTAATATTGTGAACCAATAGTCGACTCTCCTGCTCCTCAGATGCTGCCTGAACGGGTGTGCTTTTTCAGAACCACACTTTTTGACTCTGATCTCCAGCATCTGCAGTGCTCACTTTCTCCCTGTTAATGTGCACTCATAATCATTTTCGTGGCAACAATATCACTGTGTGTTGAAACATGTTACAGACTGATGGGAGTACATTTTGAATTGCTTCTGTCTATCTCAGAGCTCAGTAATGTGCGATATGAATGCCAGTGTCTGTGTGATGCTCGGTATGCAGACCATGCATCTGAGAGATGGACAGATTGTTTCAAACATCATTTTCCTTCAGCTGTTCACGAAAAGCAAGTTACTGCCTGAAACTCACCAGCCTGAGCAGACAAAACCCAAAGCAGTGTCCAGCTTTGGGCATGACAATATTTTTCATTTTAATTTATTCATAGAATATGATTGGGATGGTATTTATTGCCCATCACGTATTGCCCTTGAGAAGGTGGGGGTGAGCTGCCGCATTGACCCACTGCAGTCCATGTGTTGTAGATGTGCATTACGGAGGGACGTTGAAACAGTGACACTGAAAGAACAACAATATGCTTCCCAATCAGGATGGTGGGTGGCTTGGAATGGAACGTGAACATGGTGATGATCCCATGTGTCGACTTCCCTTGTCCTTTTTGATGGTCTTGGTTTCATAGGTACATTGTAAGGAGCCTTGGTAAATTTCTGCAGAGCACCTTGTAGATGGCAGACATTTCTGCTCCTGAGTGCCAGTGGCTGAGGGTTGAAGCTGCGCTCACACAGGCAAATGGGGCTATTCCATCACACACATTCAATGTGTGTCTTATAGATGGCGTTCAGGCTTTCAGAAACCACAAGGTGAATTATTTCTGCAGGATTCCTAGCTCCTGACATATTTTTGTTGCCAATCAATTTATATGTATCAAATTGTGGCACTGGAAAAAAGCGCAACAAGTCAGGCAGCATCTGCGGTACAGGAGAGTCGACGTTTTAGTATAATCCCTTCACAGGAATGGGTAATGAAATTATGTGGTCAGTCCAGTTCTGGATAACGGGAATCCCCGGGACATTGCTAGGTGGGTGTTCAGTGATGGTGGTGGCATTGAACATTGGAAGGTATGTTTCAATTTTCTATTGTTACAGGTAATCGTTGTCTGGCACGTGTGTAATGGAAATGGAACTTGTCACTGTTAAACACACTTCTTCATATTTCCAGGTCCTTGTTGCATTTGGATAAGGATTGCTTTAGAATCTGAGTAAATCACGAAAGATGTTGAACATTGTCTAATCATTGGCAAACATCCCCAGTTGTGACTTTACAGTGTAGGGATGGTCATTTATGATTGGGCCTGGGGCAGAGAGCACTCTGAGAGCTCACTGATATTGTCCCTCTGTCTGAGAAAGGAAGCTTGCTTCTAGTTCCACCTGCTCCAGAGGTGTCTAACAACATATCTGAGCAGTATAATGAAGCAGTATCTTCCCCATGGAGCTGAGGGAGGACTTGGTTAGCTCAGTCAATTGGACGGTTAGATATTAATGCTAACAGTGTGGATTTAATTCCTTCCCTGACTGGGGTGACTAAAGGACTGTCCTACTCAACCTCTCCCGTACTTGAGGCATGATGACTGTCCAGTTAAACTGCCACCATTCGTCTCTGTCTAACGAGAGAGCAGCCCTATCATCCTGTATGAATATGGTGCCTTACCTTTCCAATTTTGACCTACAGGTTTACTCAGAAACCCCTATCCCGGGGAACTGCTGCAGAGTTGTCCTGGAGCTGAGATGTCTGCTCCCCACCAACCCCAGCCACCTTCCTTTCAGGTATAACTGGATACGACATTTGTTCAAATGCAGTTATGATGATGTTAAGTGCAGTCACTGTCGCCTCCCCTCTAGATTTCAGCTGTGTGTTTTCTTGTTGTGCATCATTAAACCCAGGGTTCAATGAGCCCAAGGGATGAGAGCCCAAACTGAGCTTCAGTGATCAGGTTGGTGTTGAGGAAGTGCTGCTTGATCCCACTGTAGATGACATCTTCATCACTTTATTAATGATTGGGTTTAGAGCAATGGGGCAATCACTGATTGTCTGATGTCTTGTCTGTGTGTGTACAGGACACACCCGGACACACCCATGTCTTCCAATCTTCAATGCCACCATCACTGAACACCCACCTAGCAATATCCCAGGGATTACCGTTATCCAGAACTGGACTGACCATATCATTGAACCCACACCCGGAGAGTTTCCCACATTATCAGGTAGGTCCCAGTGCTGTATCCCAGCAGGAACAGCTTGATTGGAATGTTATCAGGGCCGGAAATGTGTTGCTGGAAAAGCGCAGCAGGTCAGGCAGCATCCATGGAACAGGAGAATCGACGTTTCGGGTATACGCCCTTCTTCAGGAATGAGGAAAGTGTCCTGAAGAAGGGCTTATGACCGAAACGTCGATTCTCCTGTTCCCTGGATGCTGCCTGACCTGCTGCGCTTTTCCAGCAACACATTTCCAGCTCTGATCTCCAGCATCTGCAGACCTCACTTTCTCCTCATGTTATCAGGGCCCACAGCCTTTGCATTCTCCAATCCCTCCAGCCGTTTGTAGATACCACATACAGTGAATCGAATTAGCTGAAGAATGCCATACGGAGGGGACCTAAAATAGATCATCCCATCAATATTTCTGTCTGAACATTATTGTGAATGATTGAGCCTAAATTTTTCTACTGCTGTTCTAGGCTTTTCCATCATTGAGGAAGTTGGTATGTGGGGATACTCTTTCTCTATTGAGTTGTTTGATTGACCACACAATTCAACCTGACTGCATGTGACAGGATTGCAGAGATTAGGTCTGATTTGTTGGTTGGATATGTCTGTCACTTGCTGTTTATGCTATTAGGTGAGTAAGTGGTCCTGTTTGGTAACGTCACCTCATTTTGAGGTGTACCTGCTGCTGCTATTGGATCGTCCTCCTGTATTCCCCATTGAACAAGGGTTTATCCACTACCTGATGGTCAGGGTAAAGTGGAGCATATGCCAGGCATGGACAGTGAAAATTATGCAAGAGTACAAATCTGCTTCTGTAGGCATTGACCCACATCACCTCACACAGGCCAGTTCTGAGTTCTAGATCGCTTTGAAATCTGTTCCGTTTAGAATGGTGACAGCATCTCTCACATGTGCGCTCATGCGCACACACACAGACACACAAACTCACTATTCACAATGTGAAAGTGGGGCTTTGTCTCCAGAAATACTGTGTGCAGTCGTCACTGTTCCCAATATACCCACCGTCAATGTGTCCGCAGGTGGTAGGTTGGAGAAGATGAGGTAAAGTATGTTTCTCCCTGTCAGTCATTCCCTCCCGACCAGGTGCAGACCCAATCAAGCAGCTGTGACCTTTTGGACACGACCATGTCGATCAGCAATGCTGCTGCTGAGCCCCTCTCGGTGGTGGATTTGAAATGGCCCACCCAGTATAGATTCTCCAGACTTGCATTCCAATCTCTGTAAGATCGCCAGCCTTGCTTTCTTCTCTCTGTAAAATCTCCAGCCTTACTTTCCACTCTCTGAAACATCTCCAGCCTTGCATTCTTCTCGCTTTAAATTCTCCAGCCTTGCTTTCCTCTCTCTCCGTAACATCTCCAGACATGGTTTCCTATCTCTGTAACATCTCCAGCCTTGTTTTCCTGACTCAAAAATATCTCCAGCCTTGGTATTCACTCTCTTTAACATCTCCAGCCTTGATTTCCTCACTCTCCTCAAAATCTCCAGACTTATTTTCCAATCTCTGTAACATCTCCAGCCTTGCTTTCCGATCTCTGTAACATCTCCTGCCTTGCTTTCCAATCACTATAACATCTCAAGTCTGGCATTCCTATCCCTGTAAACTCTGCAGACTTGCTTTCCTTATCTCTGTAACACCCCCTGACTTATTTCCTATCTCTGTAACATCTCCACCCTTGCTTTCCATCTCTCTAACGTCTCCAGCCTTGCTTTCCTCTCTCTGTAACATCACCAGCCTTGCTTTCCACTCTCTGAATCATCTCCAGCCTTGCCTTCCTACCTGCGTAAAAATTCAAGCCTTGCTTTCCTCTCTCTGTAACATCAGCAGCCTGGCTTTCCACACTCTGAAACATCTCCAGCCTTGCTTTACTATCTCTGTAACATCTCCAGACTTGTTTTCATATCTCTGTGGCATCTCGACCCTTCCTTTCCTATCTCTGTAACATCCCCAAGCATGCTTTACTATCTCTGTAACATCTCCAGCCTTGTTTTCCTCTCTCTGTAACATCTCCAGCTTTGCTATCCTCTGTCTGTAACATCTCTAGCCTTGCATTACTATCTCTGAAGCATCGTAGGCCTTGCTTTCCTCTCTGTAACGTCACCAGCCTTGCTTTCCTCTCTCTGTAACGTCTCCAGTCTTGCTTTCCTATCTCTGTAACATCTCCAGTCTTGCGTTCCACTCTCTCCGTAACATCTCCTTCCTTGCTTTCCTACCTCATTAACGTCTCCAGCCTGGCATCCCTATCTCTGTAACCTCTCCAGACTTACTTTCCTTATCTCTGAAACATCCCCTGACTTATTTCCTCTCTCTGTAACATCTCCAGCCTTGCTTTCCTATCTCTGCAACATTACCATAATGCTTTCCTATCTCCGTAACATCTCCAGCCTTGTTTTCCACTCTCTGTAACATCTGCAGCCTTGCTTTCCTATCTCTGTAACATCTCCAGCCTTACTTTCCTATCTCTGTAAGATCTCCAGCCTTGTTTTCCTCTCTCTGTAACATCTCCAGCCTTGCTTTCCTCTCTCTCCGTAACATCTCCTACTTTGCCTTCCTATCTCATTAACATCTCCAGCCTGGCATTCCTATCTCTGTAACCTCTCCAGACTTGCTTTCCTTATCTCTGTAACATCTCCTGACTTATATCCTCTCTCTGTAACTTCTCCAGCCTTGCTTTCCAATCTCTGCAACGTTACCAGAATGCTTTCCCATCACTGTAACATCTCCAGCCTTGCTTTCCTATCTCTGTACAATGTGCAACGTTGCTTTCCACTCTCTGTAACAACTCCAGCCTTGCATTTCTAACTGTGTAGCATCTTCGTCCTTGCTTTCTTCCCTCTGTAAAATCTCTAGCCTTACTTTCCACTTTCTGAAACATCTCCAGCCTTGCGTTCCTATCTCTTTAAATTCTCCAGCCTTGCTTTCCTCTCCCCCCGTAACATCTCCAGCCTTGCTTTCCTATCTCTGTAACATCTCCAGCCGTGTTTTCCTGTCTCTAAAATATCTCCAGCCTTGCTATTCACTCTATGTAACATCTCCAGCCTTGCTTTCCTCTATCTGTAACATTTCAAGCCTTACTCTCCTCTCCCTGTAACATCTCTAACCTTGCTGCCCTTTCTCTATAACATCTCCAGCCTTGCTTTCCTATCTCTGGGACATTGCTAGCTTTGCTTTCCTGTGTCTGGAACATCTCCTGCCTTGCTTTCCTTTCTCAGTTTCATCTCCAGCCTTGCTTTCCACTCTCTCTGTAACAACCCCTACCTTGCTTTCCTATGTCATTAACATTTCCAGCCTGGCATTCCTATCTCTATAACATCTCCAGCCTTACTTTCCTATCACTGTAATATCTCCAGGCTTGCTTTCCTCTCTCTCCCTAATATCTCCTACCTTGCCTTCCTATCTCATTAACATCTCCAGCCTGGCATTCCTATCCCTGTAATCTCTCCAGACTTGCTTTCCTTATCTCTGTAAAATCTCCTGACTTATTTCCTCTCTCTTTAACTTCTCCAGCCTTGCTTTCTTATCTCTGCAACATACCAGAATGCTTTCCTATCACTGTAACAACTCCAGCCTTGCATTCCTATCTCTGTAGCACCTTCGGCCTTGCTTTCCTCCTTCTGTAAAATCTCCAGCCTTACATTCGACTCTCTGAAACATCTCCAGCCTTGCTTTCCTATCTCTGTAAATCTCCAGCCTTGCTTTCCTCACTCTCCTCAACATCTCCAGAATTATTTTCCTATCTCCGTAACATCTCCAGCCTTGCTTTCCTATCTCTGTAACATCTCCAGCCTTGCATTCCTATCTCTGTAACATCTCCAGACTTGTTTTCCTCTATCTGTAACATCTCATGACTTGCTTTCCTATCTGTGTAACATTTCTAGCCTTGCTTTCCTATCTCTGTAGTATCATCGGCTTTGCTTTCCCCTCCCTGTAACATCTCCAGCCTTGCTTTCCACTCTCTGAAACATCTCCAACCTTGCTTTCCTATCTCTGGAACATCTCTAGCCTTGCTTTCCTATCTCTGAAACCTTTCCAGCCTTGCTTTCCTATCCCTGAAGCATCATAGGCCTTGCTTTCCTCTCTCTGTAACATCACCAGCCTTGCTTTCCACTCTCACAAACAACTCCAGCCTTGCTTTCCTATCTCTGTAACATCTCCAGACTTGTTTTCATATCTCTGTAACATCTCGACCCTTGCTTTCCAATGTATATCACATCTCCAGCCTTCCTTTCCTATCTCTGTAACATCCCCAGCCAAGCTTCCTATCTCTGCAACATCTCCTACCGTGCTTTCCTATCTCCAGCCTCGCATTCCTATCTCTGTAACCTCTCCAGACTTGCTTTCTTTATCTCTGTAACATCCCCTGACTTATTTCCTCTCTCTGTAACATCTCCAACCTTGCTTTCTTATCTCTGCAACATTACCAGAATGCTTTCCTATCTCCGTAACATCTCCAGCCTTGTTTTCCACTCTCTGTAACATCTGCAGCCTTGCTTTCCTATCTCTGTAACATCTCCAGCCTTACTTTCCTATCTCTGTAAGATCTCCAGCCTTGTTTTCCTCTCTCTGTAACATCTCCAGCCTTGCTTTCCTCTCTCTCTGTAACATCTCCTACTTTGCCTTCCTATCTCATTAACATCTCCAGCCTGGCATTCCTATCTCTGTAACCTCTCCAGACTTGCTTTCCTTATCTCTGTAACATCTCCTGACTTATATCCTCTCTCTGTAACTTCCCCAGCCTTGCTTTCCAATCTCTGCAACGTTACCAGAATGCTTTCCCATCACTGTAACATCTCCAGCCTTGCTTTCCTATCTCTGTACAATCTGCAACGTTGCTTTCCACTCTCTGTAACAACTCCAGCCTTGCATTTCTAACTGTGTAGCATTTTCGGCCTTGCTTTCTTCCCTCTGTAAAATCTCCAGCCTTACTTTCCACTTTCTGAAACATCTCCAGCCTTGCGTTCCTATCTCTTTAAATTCTCCAGCCTTGCTTTCCTCTCCCCCCGTAACATCTCCAGCCTTGCTTTCCTATCTCTGTAACATCTCCAGCCGTGTTTTCAGGTCTCTAAAATATCTCCAGCCTTGCTATTCACTCTATGTAACATCTCCAGCCTTGCTTTCCTCTATCTGTAACATTTCAAGCCTTACTCTCCTCTCCCTGTAACATCTCTAACCTTGCTGCCCTTTCTCTGTAACATTTCCAGCCTTGCTTTCCACTCTCTGAAACATCTCCAGCCTTGCTTTCCTATCTCTGGGACATTGCTAGCTTTGCTTTCCTGTGTCTGGAACATCTCCTGCCTTGCTTTCCTTTCTCAGTTTCATCTCCAGCCTTGCTTTCCACTCTCTCTGTAACAACCCCTACCTTACTTTCCTATGTCATTAACATTTCCAGCCTGGCATTCCTATCTCTATAACATCTCCAGCCTTACTTTCCTATCACTGTAATATCTCCAGGCTTGCTTTCCTCTCTCTCCCTAATATCTCCTACCTTGCCTTCCTATCTCATTAACATCTCCAGCCTGGCATTCCTATCCCTGTAATCTCTCCAGACTTGCTTTCCTTATCTCTGTAAAATCTCCTGACTTATTTCCTCTCTCTTTAACTTCTCCAGCCTTGCTTTCTTATCTCTGCAACATACCAGAATGCTTTCCTATCACTGTAACAACTCCAGCCTTGCATTCCTATCTCTGTAGCACCTTCGGCCTTGCTTTCCTCCTTCTGTAAAATCTCCAGCCTTACATTCGACTCTCTGAAACATCTCCAGCCTTGCTTTCCTATCTCTGTAAATCTCCAGCCTTGCTTTCCTCACTCTCCTCAACATCTCCAGAATTATTTTCCTATCTCCGTAACATCTCCAGCCTTGCTTTCCTATCTCTGTAACATCTCCAGCCTTGCATTCCTATCTCTGTAACATCTCCAGACTTGTTTTCCTCTATCTGTAACATCTCATGACTTGCTTTCCTATCTGTGTAACATTTCTAGCCTTGCTTTCCTATCTCTGTAGTATCATCGGCTTTGCTTTCCCCTCCCTGTAACATCTCCAGCCTTGCTTTCCACTCTCTGAAACATCTCCAACCTTGCTTTCCTATCTCTGGAACATCTCTAGCCTTGCTTTCCTATCTCTGAAACCTTTCCAGCCTTGCTTTCCTATCCCTGAAGCATCATAGGCCTTGCTTTCCTCTCTCTGTAACATCACCAGCCTTGCTTTCCACTCTCACAAACAACTCCAGCCTTGCTTTCCTATCTCTGTAACCTCTCCAGACTTGTTTTCATATCTCTGTAACATCTCGACCCTTGCTTTCCAATGTATGTCACATCTCCAGCCTTCCTTTCCTATCTCTGTAACATCCCCAGCCAAGCTTCCTATCTCTGAAACATCTCCTACCGTGCTTTCCTATCTCCAGCCTCGCATTCCTATCTCTGTAACCTCTCCAGACTTGCTTTCTTTATCTCTGTAACATCCCCTGACTTATTTCCTCTCTCTGTAACATCTCCAACCTTGCTTTCTTATCTCTGCAACATTACCAGAATGCTTTCCTATCTCCGTAACATCTCCAGCCTTGTTTTCCACTCTCTGTAACATCTGCAGCCTTGCTTTCCTATCTCTGTAACATCTCCAGCCTTACTTTCCTATCTCTGTAAGATCTCCAGCCTTGTTTTCCTCTCTCTGTAACATCTCCAGCCTTGCTTTCCTCTCTCTCCGTAACATCTCCTACTTTGCCTTCCTATCTCATTAACATCTCCAGCCTGGCATTCCTATCTCTGTAACCTCTCCAGACTTGCTTTCCTTATCTCTGTAACATCTCCTGACTTATATCCTCTCTCTGTAACTTCTCCAGCCTTGCTTTCCAATCTCTGCAACGTTACCAGAATGCTTTCCCATCACTGTAACATCTCCAGCCTTGCTTTCCTATCTCTGTACAATGTGCAACGTTGCTTTCCACTCTCTGTAACAACTCCAGCCTTGCATTTCTAACTGTGTAGCATCTTCGTCCTTGCTTTCTTCCCTCTGTAAAATCTCTAGCCTTACTTTCCACTTTCTGAAACATCTCCAGCCTTGCGTTCCTATCTCTTTAAATTCTCCAGCCTTGCTTTCCTCTCCCCCCGTAACATCTCCAGCCTTGCTTTCCTATCTCTGTAACATCTCCAGCCGTGTTTTCCTGTCTCTAAAATATCTTCAGCCTTGCTATTCACTCTCTGTAACATCTCCAGCCTTGCTTTCCTCTATCTGTAACATTTCAAGCCTTACTCTCCTCTCCCTGTAACATCTCTAACCTTGCTGCCCTTTCTCTGTAACATCTCCAGCCTTGCTTTCCTATCTCTGGGACATTGCTAGCTTTGCTTTCCTGTGTCTGGAACATCTCCTGCCTTGCTTTCCTTTCTCAGTTTCATCTCCAGCCTTGCTTTCCACTCTCTCTGTAACAACCCCTACCTTACTTTCCTATGTCATTAACATTTCCAGCCTGGCATTCCTATCTCTATAACATCTCCAGCCTTACTTTCCTATCACTGTAATATCTCCAGGCTTGCTTTCCTCTCTCTCCCTAATATCTCCTACCTTGCCTTCCTATCTCATTAACATCTCCAGCCTCGCATTCCTATCCCTGTAATCTCTCCAGACTTGCTTTCCTTATCTCTGTAAAATCTCCTGACTTATTTCCTCTTTCTTTAACTTCTCCAGCCTTGCTTTCTTATCTCTGCAACATACCAGGATGCTTTCCTATCACTGTAACAACTCCAGCCTTGCATTCCTATCTCTGTAGCACCTTCGGCCTTGCTTTCCTCCTTCTGTAAAATCTCCAGCCTTACATTCGACTCTCTGAAACATCTCCAGCCTTGCTTTCCTATCTCTGTAAATCTCCAGCCTTTCTTTCCTCACTCTCCTCAACATCTCCAGAATTATTTTCCTATCTCCGTAACATCTCCAGCCTTGCTTTCCTATCTCTGTAACATCTCCAGCCTTGCTTTCCTATCTCTGTAACATCTCCAGACTTGTTTTCCTCTATCTGTAACATCTCCTGACTTGCTTTCCTATCTGTGTAACATTTCTAGCCTTGCTTCCCTATCTCTGTAGTATCATCGGCTTTGCTTTCCCCTCCCTGTAAAATCTCCAGCCTTGCTTTCCACTCTCTGAAACATCTCCAACCTTGCTTTCCTGTCTCTGGAACATCTCTAGCCTTGCTTTCCTATCTCTGAAACCTTTCCAGCCTTGCTTTCCTATCCCTGAAGCATCATAGGCCTTGCTTTCCTCTCTCTGTAACATCACCAGCCTTGCTTTCCACTCTCACAAACAACTCCAGCCTTGCTTTCCTATCTCTGTAACATCTCCAGACTTGTTTTCATATCTCTGTAACATCTCGACCCTTGCTTTCCAATGTATGTCACATCTCCAGCCTTCCTTTCCTATCTCTGTAACATCCCCAGCCAAGCATTCTATCTCTGCAACATCTCCTACCGTACTTTCCTATCTCCAGCCTCGCATTCCTATCTCTGTAACCTCTCCAGACTTGCTTTCTTTATCTCTGTAACACCCCCTGACTTATTTCCTCTCTCTGTAAAATCTCCAACCTTGCTTTCTTATCTCTGCAACATTACCAGAATGCTTTCCTATCTCCGTAACATCTCCAGTCTTGCTTTCCTATCTCTGTAGCATCATCGCCCTTGGTTTACTATCTCTGTAACATCACCAGACTTGTATTCATATCTCTGTAACATCTCGACCCTTGCTTTCCTATGTCTGTCATATCTCCGGCCTTTCTTTCCTATCTCTGTACCATCCCCAGCCTTGCTTTCCTCTGTCTGTAACATAGAACATAGAACAGAGAACATAGAACAATACAGCACAGAACAGGCCCTTCGGCCCACGATGTTGTGCCGAACATTTGTCCTAGCAGAAGCACCCATCCATGTACCTATCCTATTGCCACTTAAAGTTCGGCAATGATTCTGACTCTGCCACTCCCACAGGCAGCTTATTCCATGCCTCCACCGCTCTCTGGGTAAAGAACCCACCCCTGACATCTCCTCTATACCTTCCACCCTTCATCTTAAGTTTTGGTCCCCTTGTAACACTCTGTTGTACGCGGGGAAAAAGTTTCTGACTGTCTACTCTATCTATTCCTCTGATCATCTTATAAACCTCTATCAAGTCACCCCTCATACTTCTCGGTTCCAATGAGAAAAGTCCTAGCACTCTCAACCTATCCTCGTACGATCTATTCTCCATTCCAGGCAACATCTTGGTAAATCTTCTCTGCACCCTGTCCAAAGCTTCCACATCTTTCCTAAAGTGAGGCGACCAGAACTGCACACAGTACTCCAAATGTGGCCTAACCAAAGTCCTGTACAGGTGTAATATCACTTCACGACTCTTGAATTCAATCCCTCTGCTAATGAATGCTAATACACCATAGGCCTTCTTACAAGCTCGATCCACCTGAGTGGCAACTTTCAAAGATCTATGAACATAGACCCCAAAATCCCTCTGTTCCTTCACCTGACTAAGAACCCTACCACTAACCCTGAATTCCGCATTCTTATTTGTAATTGCAAAATGGACAACCTCACACTTGGCAGGGTTGAACTCCATCTGCCACTCCTCATCCCAGCTCTGCATCATATCTAAGTCCCTTTGCAGTCGACAACTACCCTCATCACTATCCACAACTCCACCAATCTTCGTATCATCTGCAAATTTACTGACCCACCCATCGACTCCCTCTTCCAAGTCATTAATAAAAATTACAAACAGCAGAGGACCCAGAACTGATCCCTGCGGAACTCTACTTGTAACTGGGCTCCAGGCTGAATATTTACCATCTACCACCACTCTCTGACTTCGCCCGGTTAGCCAGTGTTCTATCCAACTGTCCAAATTTCCCTCTATCCCATGCTCCAGACTTTCCGCATAAGCCTACCATGGGGAACCTTATCAAATGCCTTACTAAAATCCATGTATACTACATCCACTGCTCTACCCTCATCCACATGCTTGGTCACCTCCTCAAAGAATTCAATCAGACTTGTAAGGCAAGACCTACCCTTCAAAAATCCGTGCTGGCTGTCCCTAATCAAGCAGTGTCTTTCCAGTTACTCATAAATCCTATCCCTCAGTAACCTTGCCATTACTTTGCCGACCACTGAAATAAGACTAACTGGCCTGTAATTCCCGGGGTTATCCCAATTCCCTTATTTGAACAGGGACACAACATTCGCCACTCTCCAGTCCCCTGGTACCATCCCCGTTGACAGTGAAGACGAAAAGATCATTGCCAACGGCTTTGCAATTTCCTCTCTGGCTTCCCACATAATCCTATGATATATCCCGTCAGGCCCGGGGGACTTGTCTATCCTCAAGTTATTCAAAATGTCCAACACATCTTCCTTCCTATCAAGTATCTCCTCTAGCTTACCAGTCCGTTTCACACTCTCCTCTTCAACAATACGGTCCCTCTCGTTTGTAAATACTGAAAAGACGAACTCATTCAAGACCTCTCCTATCTCTTCCGACTCAATACACAGTCTCCCACTACTGTCCTTGATCGGACCTACCCTCGTTCTCGTCATTCTCATGTTTCTCACATACGCATAAAATGCCTTGGGTTATCATTGATCCTATCAGCCAAAGACTTTTCAAACCCTCTCTTAGCTCTCCTAATCCCTTTATTCAGCTCCCTTCTGGCAATCCTGTATCCCTCCAATGCTCTGTCTGAACCTTGTTTCCTCAACCTTATGTAAGCCTCCTTCTTCCTCTTTACAAGACATTCAACCTCCTTCGTCAACCAAGGTTCCCTCACACGACCATCTCTTTCCTGCCTGATTGGTACATACATATCAAGGACACGTCGTATCTGTTCCTTGAACAGTCAACATTTCCACGACATCCTTCCCTGACAGCCTATGCTCCCAACTTATGCTCCTCAGATCCTGTCTCACAGCATCGTATTTACCCTTCCCCCAATTGTAAAACCTACCTTGTTGCATGCACCTATCTCTCTCCATTACCAAGGTGAAAGTCACAGAATTGTGGTCACCATCACCAAAATGTTCACCCACTAACAAGCCCATCACTTGTCCCGGTTCGTTACCAAGTACCAAATCCAATATGGCCTCCCCTCTGGTCGGGCAATCTACATACTGAGTTCGAAAAGCTTCCTGGACACACTGCACAAACACCGCCCCATCCAATCTACTTGATCTAAAGAGCTTCCAATCAACGTTTGGGAAGTTGAAATCACCCATGACAACTACCCTGTGGCTTCTGCACCTTTCCAAAATCTGTTTCCCAATCTGTTTCTCCACATCTCTGCTGCTATTGGGGGGCCTATAGTAAACACCCAACGAGGTGACTGCACCTTTCCTATTTCTGACGTCAGCCCATACTACCTCCAAAGGCAGATCCCGCTCCAACTGCCTTTCTGCTGCCGTTATACCATTTCTAATTAGCAACGCCACCCCCCTTCCTTTTTTACCACCCTCCCTAATCTTACTGAAACATCTATAACCAGGAACCTCCAATAACCATTCCTGTCCCTCTTCTATCCACGTTTCCGTGATGGCCACAACATCGTAGTCCCAGGTACCGATCCACGCCTTAAGTTCACCCACCTTATTTCTGACACTCCTTGCATTGAAGTATACACACTTGAACCCATCTCTGTGTCCGCAAGTACTCCCTTTCAGTTCTACCTTCTCCACAGCCTCCCTACATTCTTGGCCATCCTGACAAACAGCTAGCCTACTTGCTGGACTACAAGTCCGGATCGCATTCGCCTGCCAAATTAGTTTAAACACCCCCTGAAGAGTGCTAGCAAACCTACCTCCCAGGATATTGGTGCCCTTCTGGTTCAGGTGCAACCCGTCCTGCTTGTACAGGTCCCACCTTCCCCAGAATGCAGTCCAATTGTCCAAATACCTGAAGCCCTCCCTCCTACACCATCCTTGTAGACACGTGTTCAACTGCACTCTATCCCTATTCCTTGCCTCACTGTCACTTGGTACTGGCAACAACCCGGAGATGACGACTCTGTGAGTCCTAGCTTTTAGCTTCCAGCCTAACTCTCTGAGCTCCTGAATGACCTCCCCACTCCTCTTCCTACCTATGTCGTTGGTGCCAACGTGCACCACGACTTCTAGCTGTGCACCCTCCCCCTCAAGGATTCTGAAGACATGGTCCGACACGTCTCGGACCATGGCACCAGGGAGGCAACAAACCATCCGAGAGTCTCGCCCATGCCCACATAACCGCCTGTCCGTCCCTCTAACTAAAGAGTCTCCTATAACTAGCGCTCTCCTCCTCTCCCCCTTTCCCTTCTGAGCCTCAGAGCCAGACCTCGTGCCAGAGACCCAGTCACTGCGGCTTACCCCTGCTAGGCAATCCCCCCCAACAGTATCTAGAGCGGTATACTTATTGTTGAGGGGAACGACCACAGGGGATCCCTGCACTGCCTGCTTCCACCCCTCCCACCTCTAACTGTTACCCAGTTACCTCTGTTCTCTGGCGTAACTATGCCCCTGCAGCTTCTATCTATCTTCTTCTCAGCCTCTCGATTAATCCTCTAACCTCGCTTTCCACTCTATGCAACATCTCCAGCCTTGCTTTCCAATCTCTCCGTAACATCTCCTACCTTGCTTTCCTATCTCATTAACATCTCCAGCCTGGCATTTCTATCTCTGTAACCTCTCCAGACTTGCTTTACTTATCTCTGTAACATCCCCTAACTTATTTCCTCTCTGTGTAACATCTCCAGTCTTGCTTTTCACTCTCTGTAACATCTCCGGCCTTGCTTTCCTATTGCTGTAAAATATCCAGTCTTGCATTCCTATCTCTGTAACATCTCCAGCCTTGATTTCCACTCTCTCCGTAACATCTCCTAACTTGCTTTCCTATCTCATTAACATCTCCAGCCTGGCATTCCTATCTCTGTAACCTCTCCAGACTTACTTTCCTTATCTCTGTAACATCCCCTGACTTATTTCCTCTCTCTGTAACATCTCCAGCCTTGCTTTCCTATCTGTGTGGAGTTTGCACGTTCTCCCCGTGTCTGCGTGGGTTTCCTCCGGGTGCTCCGGTTTCCTCCCACAGTCCAAAGATGTGCAGGTCAGGTGAATTGGCCATGCTAAATTGCCCGTTGTGTTAGGTAAGGGGTAAATGTAGGGATATGGGTGGGTTGCGCTTCGGCGGGTCGGTGTGGACTTGTTGGGCCGAAGGGCTTGTTTCCACACTGTAATGTAATCTAATCTAATCTAATCTAATCTAATCTAATTTCCAGCCTTGCTTTCCTATCACTGTAGTATCATCGGCCTTGCTTTCCTCTTCCAGTAACATCACCAGCCTTGTTTTCCGCGCTCTTAAACATCTCCAGCCTTGCTTTCCTCTCTCTGTAACATACACAGCCTAGCTCTCCTATCTGTGTAACATCTCCAGCCTTGCTTTCATCTGTCTGTAACTTCTCTAGCGTTGCTTTCCTATCTCTGTAACATTTCTAGCCTTGCTTTCCTCTCTCTGTAGCATCATAGGCCTTGCTTTCCTCTCTCTGTAACATCACCAGCCTTGCTTTCCACTCTGAAAAATCTCCAACCTTGCATTCCTCTCTCTGTAACTTCTCCAGCCTTGCTTTCCACTCTCTTCGTAACATATCCTACCTAGCTTTCCTATCTCATTAACATCTCCAGCTTGGCATTCATATCTCTGTAACATTTCCAGCCTTGCTTTCCAATCTCTATAACATCTCCAGCCTTGCTTTCCACTCTCTGTAACACCTCCAGCCTAGCTTTCCACTCTCTATAACATCTGCAGCCTTGCTTCCCTATCTCTGTAACATCTCCAGCCTTGCTTTCCACTCTCTGTAACATCTCCAGCCTAGCTTTCCACTCTCTATAACATCTCCAGCATTGCTTTCCTATCTCTGTAACATTTCAAGCCATGCTTTCCTATCTCTGTGACATCTCCAGCCTTACTTTCCTCTCTGTAACATCTCCAGGCTTGCTTTCCTCTCTCTGTAACGTCTCCAACCTTACTTTCCTATCCCTGTAACATCTCTCGAGTTGCTTTCCTATCACTATAAAATCTCCAGCCTTGCTTTCCACTCTCTGTAACATCTCCAGCCTTGCTTTCCTCTCTCTCCATAACATCTCCTATCTTGCTTTCCTATCTCATTAACATCTCCAGCCTTGCATTCCTATCTATGTAACCTCTCCAGACCTGCTTTTCTATCTCTGTAACATCTCCAGCCTTGCTTTTCTGTCTCAAAAATATCTCCAGCCTTGCTATTCACTCTGTATTACATTTCCAGCCTTGCTTTCCTCACTCTCTTCAACATCTCCAGCCTTGCTTTACTATCTCCTTAACATCTCAAGCCTTGCTTTCCTATCTCATTAACATCTCAAGCCTTGCAATCCAATCTCTTTAACATCTCCAGCCTTGCATTCCTATCTTTGTAACCTCTCCTGACTTGCTTTCCTGTATCAGAAATATCTCCAGCCTTGCTATTTACTCTCTGTAACATGTCCAGCCTTGCTTTCCTCACTTTTCTGAACATCTCCCGACCTATTTTCATATCTGTGTAATACCTTCAGCCTTGCTTTCCTAACTCTCTAACATCTCCAGCCTTGCTTTCCACTCTCTGTAACATCTCCAGCCTAGCTTTCCACTCTCTATAACATCTCCAGCCTTGCATTCTTATCACTGTAACATCTCCAGACTTGCGTTCCACTCTCTGTAACATCTCCAGCCTAGCTTTCCATTCTCTATAACATCTCCAGCCTTGCTTTCCTATCTCTGTAACATTTCCAGCCTTGCTTTCCTATCTCTGTAACATCTCCAGCCTTGCTTTCCTTTCTCTCCGTAACATCTCCTACTTTGCCTTCCTATCTCATTAACATCTCCTGCCTGGCATTCCTATCTCTTTAATCTATCCAGACTTGCTTTTCTTATCTCTGTAACATCCCCTGACTTATTTCCTCTCTCTGTAACCTCTCCAGCCTTGCTTTCCAATCTCTGCAACATTACCAGAATGCGTTCCTATCTCTGTAACATCTCCTGCCTTGCTTTCCAATCTCTATAACATCTCCAGACTTGCTTTCCTCTCTCTGTTACATTTCCAGCCTTGCTTTTCCATCTCTGTAATATCTCCAGCCTTGCTTTCCACTCTCTGTAACATCTCCAGCCGAGCTTTCCACTCTCGAGAACATCTCCAGCCTTGTTTTCCTATCTCTGTAACATCTCCAGCCTTACTTTCCTATCTCTGTAACATCTCCAGCCTTGCTTTCCTCTCTCTCCGTAACATCTCCGACTTTGCCTTCCTGTCTCATTAACATCTCCAGCCTGGCATTCCTATCTCTTTAATCTATCCAGAGTTGCTTTCCTTCTCTCTGTAACATCTCCAGACTTATTTTCTCTCTCGGTAACTTCTCCAGCCTTGCTTTCCAATCTCTTCAACATTACCAGAATGCTTTTCCATCACAGTAACTTCTCCAGCCTTGCATTCCTATCTGTGTACAATCTGCAACCTTGCTTTCCACTCTGTGTAACAACTCCAGCCTTGCTTTTGTATCTCTAGTAACATCGCAAGCCTTGCTTTCCTATCTCTATAACAACTCCAACCTTGCTTTCCTCTTTCTGTAACAGCTTCAGCCTTGCTTTACTATCTTTTTAAATTCTCCAGCCTTGCATTCCTATCTCTGTAACCTCTCCACACATGCTTTCCTATCTCTGTAACATCTCCAGCCTTGTTTTCCTTTCTCAAAAATATCTCCAGCCTTGCTGTTCACTGTCTGTAACATCTCCAGAATTGCTTTTCTGTCTCAAAAATATCTCCAGCCTTGCTATTCACTCTGTATTACATTTCCAGCCTTGCTTTCCTCACTCTCTTCAACATCTCCAGCCTTGCTTTACTATCTCCTTAACATCTCAAGCCTTGCTTTCCTATCTCATTAACATCTCAAGCCTTGCAATCCAATCTCTTTAACATCTCCAGCCTTGCATTCCTATCTTTGTAACCTCTCCTGACTTGCTTTCCTGTATCAGAAATATCTCCAGCCTTGCTATTTACTCTCTGTAACATGTCCAGCCTTGCTTTCCTCACTTTTCTGAACATCTCCAGACCTATTTTCATATCTGTGTAATACCTTCAGCCTTGCTTTCCTATCTCTCTAACATCTCCAGCCTTGCTTTCCACTCTCTGTAACATCTCCAGCCTAGCTTTCCACTCTCTATAACATCTCCAGCCTTGCTTTCCTATCTCTGTAACATCTCCAGACTTGCGTTCCACTCTCTGTAACATCTCCAGCCTAGCTTTCCATTCTCTATAACATCTCCAGCCTTGCTTTCCTATCTCTGTAACATCTCCAGCCTTGCTTTCCTCTCTCTCCGTAACATCTCCTACTTTGCCTTCCTATCTCATTAACATCTCCTGCCTGGCATTCCTATCTCTTTATTCTATCCAGACTTGCTTTTCTTATCTCTGTAACATCCCCTGACTTATTTCCTCTCTCTGTAACCTCTCCAGCCTTGCTTTCCAATCTCTGCAACATTACCAGAATGCGTTCCTATCTCTGTAACATCTCCTGCCTTGCTTTCCAATCTCTATAACATCTCCAGACTTGCTTTCCTCTCTCTGTTACATTTCCAGCCTTGCTTTTCCATCTCTGTAATATCTCCAGCCTTGCTTTCCACTCTCTGTAACATCTCCAGCCGAGCTTTCCACTCTCGAGAACATCTCCAGCCTTGTTTTCCTATCTCTGTAACATCTCCAGCCTTACTTTCCTATCTCTGTAACATCTCCAGCCTTGCTTTCCTCTCTCTCCGTAACATCTCCGACTTTGCCTTCCTGTCTCATTAACATCTCCAGCCTGGCATTCCTATCTCTTTAATCTATCCAGAGTTGCTTTCCTTCTCTCTGTAACATCTCCAGACTTATTTTCTCTCTCTGTAACTTCTCCAGCCTTGCGTTCCAATCTCTTCAACATTACCAGAATGCTTTTCCATCACAGTAACTTCTCCAGCCGTGCATTCCTATCTGTGTACAATCTGCAACCTTGCTTTCCACTCTGTGTAACAACTCCAGCCTTGCTTTTGTATCTCTAGTAACATCGCAAGCCTTGCTTTCCTATCTCTGTAACAACTCCAACCTTGCTTTCCTCTTTCTGTAACAGCTTCAGCCTTGCTTTACTATCTTTTTAAATCCTCCAGCCTTGCATTCCTATCTCTGTAACCTCTCCACACATGCTTTCCTATCTCTGTAACATCTCCAGCCTTGTTTTCCTTTCTCAAAAATATCTCCAGCCTTGCTGTTCACTGTCTGTAACATCTCCAGCCTTGCTTTTCTGTCTCAAAAATATCTCCAGCCTTGCTATTCACTCTGTATTACATTTCCAGCCTTGCTTTCCTCACTCTCTTCAACATCTCCAGCCTTGCTTTACTATCTCCTTAACATCTCAAGCCTTGCTTTCCTATCTCATTAACATCTCAAGCCTTGCAATCCAATCTCTTTAACATCTCCAGCCTTGCATTCCTATCTTTGTAACCTCTCCTGACTTGCTTTCCTGTATCAGAAATATCTCCAGCCTTGCTATTTACTCTCTGTAACATGTCCAGCCTTGCTTTCCTCACTTTTCTGAACATCTCCAGACCTATTTTCATATCTGTGTAATACCTTCAGCCTTGCTTTCCTATCTCTCTAACATCTCCAGCCTTGCTTTCCACTCTCTGTAACATCTCCAGCCTAGCTTTCCACTCTCTATAACATCTCCAGCCTTGCTTTCCTATCTCTGTAACATCTCCAGACTTGCGTTCCACTCTCTGTAACATCTCCAGCCTAGCTTTCCATTCTCTATAACATCTCCAGCCTTGCTTTCCTATCTCTGTAACATTTCCAGCCTTGCTTTCCTATCTCTGTAACATCTCCAGCCTTGTTTTCCTCTCTCTCCGTAACATCTCCTACTTTGCCTTCCTATCTCATTAACATCTCCTGCCTGGCATTCCTATCTCTTTAATCTATCCAGACTTGCTTTTCTTATCTCTGTAACATCCCCTGACTTATTTCCTCTCTCTGTAACCTCTCCAGCCTTGCTTTCCAATCTCTGCAACATTACCAGAATGCGTTCCTATCTCTGTAACATCTCCTGCCTTGCTTTCCACTCTCTATAACATCTCCAGACTTGCTTTCCTCTCTCTGTTACATTTCCAGCCTTGCTTTTCCATCTCTGTAATATCTCCAGCCTTGCTTTCCACTCTCTGTAACATCTCCAGCCGAGCTTTCCACTCTCGAGAACATCTCCAGCCTTGTTTTCCTATCTCTGTAACATCTCCAGGCTTACTTTCCTATCTCTGTAACATCTCCAGCCTTGCTTTCCTCTCTCTCCGTAACATCTCCGACTTTGCCTTCCTGTCTCATTAACATCTCCAGCCTGGCATTCCTATCTCTTTAATCTATCCAGAGTTGCTTTCCTTCTCTCTGTAACATCTCCAGACTTATTTTCTCTCTCTGTAACTTCTCCAGCCTTGCTTTCCAATCTCTTCAACATTACCAGAATGCCTTTCCATCACAGTAACTTCTCCAGCCGTGCATTCCTATCTGTGTACAATCTCCAACCTTGCTTTCCACTCTGTGTAACAACTCCAGCCTTGCTTTTGTATCTCTAGTAACATCGCAAGCCTTGCTTTCCTATCTCTATAACAACTCCAACCTTGCTTTCCTCTTTCTGTAACAGCTTCAGCCTTGCTTTACTATCTTTTTAAATTCTCCAGCCTTGCATTCCTATCTCTGTAACCTCTCCACACATGCTTTCCTATCTCTGTAACATCTCCAGCCTTGTTTTCCTTTCTCAAAAATATCTCCAGCCTTGCTGTTCACTGTCTGTAACATCTCCAGCCTTGCTTTTCTGTCTCAAAAATATCTCCAGCCTTGCTATTCACTCTGTATTACATTTCCAGCCTTGCTTTCCTCACTCTCTTCAACATCTCCAGCCTTGCTTTACTATCTCCTTAACATCTCAAGCCTTGCTTTCCTATCTCATTAACATCTCAAGCCTTGCAATCCAATCTCTTTAACATCTCCAGCCTTGCATTCCTATCTTTGTAACCTCTCCTGACTTGCTTTCCTGTATCAGAAATATCTCCAGCCTTGCTATTTACTCTCTGTAACATGTCCAGCCTTGCTTTCCTCACTTTTCTGAACATCTCCCGACCTATTTTCATATCTGTGTAATACCTTCAGCCTTGCTTTCCTATCTCTCTAACATCTCCAGCCTTGCTTTCCACTCTCTGTAACATCTCCAGCCTAGCTTTCCACTCTCTATAACATCTCCAGCCTTGCATTCTTATCACTGTAACATCTCCAGACTTGCGTTCCACTCTCTGTAACATCTCCAGCCTAGCTTTCCATTCTCTATAACATCTCCAGCCTTGCTTTCCTATCTCTGTAACATTTCCAGCCTTGCTTTCCTATCTCTGTAACATCTCCAGCCTTGCTTTCCTTTCTCTCCGTAACATCTCCTACTTTGCCTTCCTATCTCATTAACATCTCCTGCCTGGCATTCCTATCTCTTTAATCTATCCAGACTTGCTTTTCTTATCTCTGTAACATCCCCTGACTTATTTCCTCTCTCTGTAACCTCTCCAGCCTTGCTTTCCAATCTCTGCAACATTACCAGAATGCGTTCCTATCTCTGTAACATCTCCTGCCTTGCTTTCCAATCTCTATAACATCTCCAGACTTGCTTTCCTCTCTCTGTTACATTTCCAGCCTTGCTTTTCCATCTCTGTAATATCTCCAGCCTTGCTTTCCACTCTTTGTAACATCTCCAGCCGAGCTTTCCACTCTCGAGAACATCTCCAGCCTTGTTTTCCTATCTCTGTAACATCTCCAGGCTTACTTTCCTATCTCTGTAACATCTCCAGCCTTGCTTTCCTCTCTCTCCGTAACATCTCCGACTTTGCCTTCCTGTCTCATTAACATCTCCAGCCTGGCATTCCTATCTCTTTAATCTATCCAGAGTTGCTTTCCTTCTCTCTGTAACATCTCCAGACTTATTTTCTCTCTCTGTAACTTCTCCAGCCTTGCTTTCCAATCTCTTCAACATTACCAGAATGCTTTTCCATCACAGTAACTTCTCCAGCCGTGCATTCCTATCTGTGTACAATCTGCAACCTTGCTTTCCACTCTGTGTAACAACTCCAGCCTTGCTTTTGTATCTCTAGTAACATCGCAAGCCTTGCTTTCCTATCTCTATAACAACTCCAACCTTGCTTTCCTCTTTCTGTAACAGCTTCAGCCTTGCTTTACTATCTTTTTAAATTCTCCAGCCTTGCATTCCTATCTCTGTAACCTCTCCACACATGCTTTCCTATCTCTGTAACATCTCCAGCCTTGTTTTCCTTTCTCAAAAATATCTCCAGCCTTGCTGTTCACTGTCTGTAACATCTCCAGCCTTGCTTTTCTGTCTCAAAAATATCTCCAGCCTTGCTATTCACTCTGTATTACATTTCCAGCCTTGCTTTCCTCACTCTCTTCAACATCTCCAGCCTTGCTTTACTATCTCCTTAACATCTCAAGCCTTGCTTTCCTATCTCATTAACATCTCAAGCCTTGCAATCCAATCTCTTTAACATCTCCAGCCTTGCATTCCTATCTTTGTAACCTCTCCTGACTTGCTTTCCTGTATCAGAAATATCTCCAGCCTTGCTATTTACTCTCTGTAACATGTCCAGCCTTGCTTTCCTCACTTTTCTGAACATCTCCAGACCTATTTTCATATCTGTGTAATACCTTCAGCCTTGCTTTCCTATCTCTCTAACATCTCCAGCCTTGCTTTCCACTCTCTGTAACATCTCCAGCCTAGCTTTCCACTCTCTATAACATCTCCAGCCTTGCTTTCCTATCTCTGTAACATCTCCAGACTTGCGTTCCACTCTCTGTAACATCTCCAGCCTAGCTTTCCATTCTCTATAACATCTCCAGCCTTGCTTTCCTATCTCTGTAACATTTCCAGCCTTGCTTTCCTATCTCTGTAACATCTCCAGCCTTGCTTTCCTCTCTCTCCGTAACATCTCCTACTTTGCCTTCCTATCTCATTAACATCTCCTGCCTGGCATTCCTATCTCTTTAATCTATCCAGACTTGCTTTTCTTATCTCTGTAACATCCCCTGACTTATTTCCTCTCTCTGTAACCTCTCCAGCCTTGCTTTCCAATCTCTGCAACATTACCAGAATGCGTTCCTATCTCTGTAACATCTCCTGCCTTGCTTTCCAATCTCTATAACATCTCCAGACTTGCTTTCCTCTCTCTGTTACATTTCCAGCCTTGCTTTTCCATCTCTGTAATATCTCCAGCCTTGCTTTCCACTCTCTGTAACATCTCCAGCCGAGCTTTCCACTCTCGAGAACATCTCCAGCCTTGTTTTCCTATCTCTGTAACATCTCCAGCCTTACTTTCCTATCTCTGTAA
This sequence comes from Chiloscyllium plagiosum, assembly GCF_037043375.1. NCBI lineage: Eukaryota > Metazoa > Chordata > Chondrichthyes > Orectolobiformes > Hemiscylliidae > Chiloscyllium > Chiloscyllium plagiosum. The sequence goes on along the minus strand of NW_028270151.1, from coordinate 101,852,515 downwards.
CATCTCCAGCCTTGCTTTCCTCTCTCTCCGTAACATCTCCGACTTTGCCTTCCTGTCTCATTAACATCTCCAGCCTGGCATTCCTATCTCTTTAATCTATCCAGAGTTGCTTTCCTTCTCTCTGTAACATCTCCAGACTTATTTTCTCTCTCTGTAACTTCTCCAGCCTTGCTTTCCAATCTCTTCAACATTACCAGAATGCTTTTCCATCACAGTAACTTCTCCAGCCGTGCATTCCTATCTGTGTAAAATCTGCAACCTTGCTTTCCACTCTGTGTAACAACTCCAGCCTTGCTTTTGTATCTCTAGTAACATCTCAAGCCTTGCTTTCCTATCTCTGTAACAACTCCAACCTTGCTTTCCTCTTTCTGTAACAGCTTCAGCCTTGCTTTACTATCTTTTTAAATCCTCCAGCCTTGCATTCCTATCTCTGTAACCTCTCCACACATGCTTTCCTATCTCTGTAACATCTCCAGCCTTGTTTTCCTTTCTCAAAAATATCTCCAGCCTTGCTGTTCACTGTCTGTTACATCTCCAGCCTTGCTTTTCTGTCTCAAAAATATCTCCAGCCTTGCTATTCACTCTGTATTACATTTCCAGCCTTGCTTTCCTCACTCTCTTCAACATCTCCAGCCTTGCTTTACTATCTCCTTAACATCGACAGCCTTGCTTTCCTATCTCATTAACATCTCAAGCCTTGCAATCCAATCTCTTTAACATCTCCAGCCTTGCATTCCTATCTTTGTAACCTCTCCTGACTTGCTTTCCTGTATCAGAAATATCTCCAGCCTTGCTATTTACTCTCTGTAACATGTCCAGCCTTGCTTTCCTCACTTTTCTGAACATCTCCAGACCTATTTTCATATCTGTGTAATACCTTCAGCCTTCCTTTCCTATCTCTCTAACATCTCCAGCCTTGCTTTCCACTCTCTGTAACATCTCCAGCCTAGCTTTCCACTCTCTATAACATCTCCAGCCTTGCTTTCCTATCTCTGTAACATCTCCAGACTTGCGTTCCACTCTCTGTAACATCTCCAGCCTACCTTTCCATTCTCTATAACATCTCCAGCCTTGCTTTCCTATCTCTGTAACATTTCCAGCCTTGCTTTCCTATTTCTGTAACATCTCCAGCCTTGCTTTCCTCTCTCTCCGTAACATCTCCTACTTTGCCTTCCTATCTCATTAACATCTCCTGCCTGGCATTCCTATCTCTTTAATCTATCCAGACTTGCTTTTCTTATCTCTGTAACATCCCCTGACTTATTTCCTCTCTCTGTAACCTCTCCAGCCTTGCTTTCCAATCTCTGCAATATTACCAGAATGCGTTCCTATCTCTGTAACATCTCCTGCCTTGCTTTCCTCTCTCTGTTACATTTCCAGCCTTGCTTTTCCATCTCTGTAACATCTCCAGCCGAGCTTTCCACTCTCGAGAACATCTCCAGCCTTGTTTTCCTATCTCTGTAACATCTCCAGCCTTACTTTCCTATCTCTGTAACATCTCCAGCCTTGCTTTCCTCTCTCTCCGTAACATCTCCAGCCTTGCTTTCCTCTCTCTCTGTAACATCTCCAGCCTTACTTTCCTGTCTCATTAACATCTCCAGCCTGGCATTCCTATCTCTTTAATCTATCCAGAGTTGCTTTCCTTCTCTCTGTAACATCTCCAGACTTATTTTCTCTCTCTGTAACTTCTCCAGCCTTGCTTTCCAATCTCTTCAACATTACCAGAATGCTTTTCCATCACAGTAACTTCTCCAGCCGTGCATTCCTATCTGTGTACAATCTGCAACCTTGCTTTCCACTCTGTGTAACAACTCCAGCCTTGCTTTTGTATCTCTAGTAACATCGCAAGCCTTGCTTTCCTATCTCTGTAACAACTCCAACCTTGCTTTCCTCTTTCTGTAACAGCTTCAGCCTTGCTTTACTATCTTTTTAAATTCTCCAGCCTTGCATTCCTATCTCTGTAACCTCTCCACACATGCTTTCCTATCTCTGTAACATCTCCAGCCTTGTTTTCCTTTCTCAAAAATATCTCCAGCCTTGCTGTTCACTGTCTGTAACATCTCCAGCCTTGCTTTCCTTACTGTCCTCATCATTACCATACATATTTTCCTATCTCTGGGACATTGCTAGCCTTGCTTTTCTATCTCTGTAACATCTCCACCCTTGCTTTCCTATCTCATTATCATCTCCAGCCTTGCTTTCCTATCTCTGTAACATCTCCTGCCTTGCTTTCCAATCTCTAAAACATCTCCAGCCTTGCTTTCCTCTCTCTGTAACGTCTCCAGCCAAGCATTCCAATCTCTGTAGCATCATCGGCCTTGCTTTCCTCTCTCTGTAACATCTCCAGCCTTGCTTTACTATCTCTGTAACATCTCCAGACTTGTTTTCATATCTCTGTAACATCTCAACCCGTGTTTTCCTATGACTGTCACATCTCCGGCCTTCCTTTCCTATCTCTGTAACATCCCCAGCCTTGCTTTCCTCTGCCTGTAACATCTCTAGCCTAGTTTTCCTATCTCTGTAACATCTCCAGCCTTGCTTTCCTCACTGTACTCATCATCACCATACTTATTTTCCTATATCTGGGACATTGCTAGCCTTGCTTTCCTATCTCTGTAACATCTCCACCCTTGCTTTCCTATCTCATTAACATCTCCAGCCTTGCTTTCCTATCTCTGTAACATCTCCTGCCTTGCTTTCCAATCTCTAAACCGTCTCCAGCCTTGCTTTGCTATCTCTGTAACATCCCCAGCCTTACTTTCCTATATCTGCAGCATCACAGGCCTTGCTTTTCTATCTCTGTAACATGTCCAGCCTTGCTTTCCACTCTCTGAAACATCTCTAGCCTTGCTTTCATATCTCTGTAACATCTCCAGCCTTGCTTTCCTATCTCTGTAACATCTCCAGCCTTGCTTTCCACTCTCTGTAACATCTCCAGCCTAGCTTTCCACTCTCTATAACATCTCCAGCCTTGCTTTCCTATCTCTGTAACATCTCCAGACTTGCGTTCCACTCTCTGTAACATCTCCAGCCTACCTTTCCATTCTCTATAACATTTCCAGCCTTGCTTTCCTATCTCTGTAACATTTCCAGCCTTGCTTTCCTATTTCTGTAACATCTCCAGCCTTGCTTTCCCCTCTCTCCGTAACATCTCCTACTTTGCCTTCCTATCTCATTAACATCTCCTGCCTGGCATTCCTATCTCTTTAATCTATCCAGACTTGCTTTTCTTATCTCTGTAACATCCCCTGACTTATTTCCTCTCTCTGTAACCTCTCCAGCCTTGCTTTCCAATCTCTGCAATATTACCAGAATGCGTTCCTATCTCTGTAACATCTCCTGCCTTGCTTTCCAATCTCTATAACATCTCCAGACTTGCTTTCCTCTCTCTGTTACATTTCCAGCCTTGCTTTTCCATCTCTGTAACATCTCCAGCCGAGCTTTCCACTCTCGAGAACATCTCCAGCCTTGTTTTCCTATCTCTGTAACATCTCCAGCCTTACTTTCCTATCTCTGTAACATCTCCAGCCTTGCTTTCCTCTCTCTCCGTAACATCTCCAGCCTTGCTTTCCTCTCTCTCTGTAACATCTCCAGCCTTACTTTCCTGTCTCATTAACATCTCCAGCCTGGCATTCCTATCTCTTTAATCTATCCAGAGTTGCTTTCCTTCTCTCTGTAACATCTCCAGACTTATTTTCTCTCTCTGTAACTTCTCCAGCCTTGCTTTCCAATCTCTTCAACATTACCAGAATGCTTTTCCATCACAGTAACTTCTCCAGCCGTGCATTCCTATCTGTGTACAATCTGCAACCTTGCTTTCCACTCTGTGTAACAACTCCAGCCTTGCTTTTGTATCTCTAGTAACATCGCAAGCCTTGCTTTCCTATCTCTGTAACAACTCCAACCTTGCTTTCCTCTTTCTGTAACAGCTTCAGCCTTGCTTTACTATCTTTTTAAATTCTCCAGCCTTGCATTCCTATCTCTGTAACCTCTCCACACATGCTTTCCTATCTCTGTAACATCTCCAGCCTTGTTTTCCTTTCTCAAAAATATCTCCAGCCTTGCTGTTCACTGTCTGTAACATCTCCAGCCTTGCTTTCCTAACTGTCCTCATCATTACCATACATATTTTCCTATCTCTGGGACATTGCTAGCCTTGCTTTTCTATCTCTGTAACATCTCCACCCTTGCTTTCCTATCTCATTATCATCTCCAGCCTTCCTTTCCTATCTCTGTAACATCTCCTGCCTTGCTTTCCAATCTCTAAAACATCTCCAGCCTTGCTTTCCTCTCTCTGTAACGTCTCCAGCCAAGCATTCCAATCTCTGTAGCATCATCGGCCTTGCTTTCCTCTCTCTGTAACATCTCCAGCCTTGCTTTACTATCTCTGTAACATCTCCAGACTTGTTTTCATATCTCTGTAACATCTCAACCCGTGTTTTCCTATGACTGTCACATCTCCGGCCTTCCTTTCCTATCTCTGTAACATCCCCAGCCTTGCTTTCCTCTGCCTGTAACATCTCTAGCCTAGTTTTCCTATCTCTGTAACATCTCCAGCCTTGCTTTCCTCACTGTACTCATCATCACCATACTTATTTTCCTATATCTGGGACATTGCTAGCCTTGCTTTCCTATCTCTGTAACATCTCCACCCTTGCTTTCCTATCTCATTAACATCTCCAGCCTTGCTTTCCTATCTCTGTAACATCTCCTGCCTTGCTTTCCAATCTCTAAAACGTCTCCAGCCTTGCTTTGCTATCTCTGTAACATCCCCAGCCTTGCTTTCCTATATCTGCAGCATCACAGGCCTTGCTTTTCTATCTCTGTAACATGTCCAGCCTTGCTTTCCACTCTCTGAAACATCTCTAGCCTTGCTTTCATATCTCTGTAACATCTCCAGCCTTGCATTCCTCTCTCTCCCTACAATCTCCTACCTTGTTTTCCTACCTCATGAACCTCTCCAGCCTGGTATTCCTATCTCTGTAACCTCTGCAATCTTGCTTTCCTTATCTCTGTTACATCTCTTGACTTATTTCCTCTCTCTGTACCATCTCCGGCCTTGCTTTCCTATCTCTGCAACATTACCAGCCTTGCTTTCCAATCTCTGTAGCATCTTCGGTCTTGCTTTCCTCTCTCTGTAACCTCTCCAGTCTTGCTTTCCACTCTCTGTAACATCTCCAGCTTTACTTTTCTCTCTCTCCGTAACATCTCCTACCTTGCTTTTCTATCTCATTACCATCTGCAGCCTGGCATTCCTAATCTCTGTAACATCTTCAGCCTTGCTTTCCTATCACTGGAACATCTCCAGGCTTGCTTTCCTCTCTCTGTAACGTCTCCAACCTCACTTTCCTATCCCTGTAACATCTCTCGCATTGCTTTCCTATCACTGTAAAATCTCCAGCCTTGCTTTCCACTCTCTGTAACATCTTCAGCCTTGCTTTCCTCTCTCTCCATAACATCTCCTATCTTGCTTTCCTATCTCACTAACATCTCCAGCCTTGCATTCCTATCTATGTAACCTCTCCAGACCTGCTTTTCTATCTCTGTAACATCTCCAGCCTTGCTTTTCTGTCTCAAAAATATCTCCAGCCTTGCTATTCACTCTCTATAACATCTCCAGCCTTGCTTTCCTCACTCTCTTCAACATCTCCAGCCTTACTTTACTATCTCCTTAACATCTACAGCCTTGCTTTCCTATCTCATTAACATCTCAAGCCTTGCAATCCAATCTCTTTAACATCTCCGCACATGCTTTCCTATCTCTGTAACATTTCCGGCCTTGCTTTCCTATCTCTGTAACATCTCCAGCCTTGTTTTCGTATCTCTGTAACATCACCTGCCTTGCTTTCCACTCTCTCCGTAACATGTCCTACGTTGCTTTCCTATCTCATTTACATCTCCAGCCTGGCATTTCTATCGCTGTAACCTCTCCAGACTTGCTTTACTTATCTCTCTAACATCCCCTGACTTATTTCCTCTCGGTGTAACATCTCCAGCCTTGTTTTCCTCTCTCTGTAGCATCTCCAGCCTTGCGTTCCTATCTCTGGCACATTGCTAGCTTTGCTTTGCTATCTCTGTAACATCTCTAGCCTTGCTTTCCTATCTCTGTATCATTTCCGGCTTTGCTTTCCTATCTCTGTAACATCTCCAGTCTTGCTTTCCACTCTCTGTAACATCTCCGGCCTTGCTTTCCTAGCTCTGTAACATCTCCAGCCTTGCTTTCCATTCTCTCCGTAACACCTCCTACCTTGCTTTCCTATCTCATTAACATCTCCAGCCTGGCATTCCTATCTCCGTAACGTCTCCAGACTTGCTTTCCTTATCTCTGTAACATCCACTGACTTATTTCCTCTCTCTGTAACATCTCCAACCTTTCTTTCCTATCTCTGCAAAATTACCAGAATGCTTTCCTATCTCTATAACATCTCCTGCCTTGCTTTCAAATCTCTATAACATCTCCAGACTTGCTTTCCTATCTCTGTAACATTTCCAGCCTTGCTTTCCGATCTCTGTAACATCTCCAGCCTTACTTTCCTCTCTCTGTAGCATCTCCAGCCTTACTTTCCTCTCTCTCCGTAACATCACCTACTTTGCCTTCCTATCTCATTAACATCTCCAGCCTGGCATTCCTATCGATTAAATCTCTCCAGACTTGCTTTCCTTATCTCTGTAACATCTCCAGACTTATTTCCTCTCTCTGTATCATCTCCAGCCTTGCTTTCATCTGTCTGTAACATCTTCAGCCTTGCTTTCCTATCTCGTAACATTTCCAGCCTTGCTTTCCTCTCTCTGTAGCATCATAGGCCTTGCTTTCATCTCTCTGTAACATCACCAGCCTTGCTCTCCACTCTCTGAAAAATCTACAGCCTTGCTTTCCTCGCTCTGTAACATCTCCAGCCTTGCTTTCCACTCTCTGAAATGTCTCCAGCCTTGATTTCCTATCTCTAGGATATTGCTAGCTTTGCTTTCCTATCTCTGTAACATCTCCAGCCTGGCTTTCCACTCTCTGAAATGTCTCCAGCCTTGATTTCCTATCTCTGGGATATTGCTAGCTTGGCTTTCCTATCTCTGTAACATCTCTAGTCTTGCTTTCGTCTATCTGTAGTATCTCCAGCCTTGCTTTCCTATCTGTGTAACATCTTCAGCCTTGCTTTCCACTCTCTCTGTAACATCTCCAACCTGGCATTCCTATCTCATTAACATTTCCAGCCTGGCATTCCTCTCACTGTAACTTCTCCAGACTTGCTTTCCTTATCTCTGTAACATCCCGTGACTTATTTCCTCTCTCTGTAACTTCTCCAACCTTGCTGTCCTATCTCTGCAATATTACCAGAATGCTTTCCTAGCTTTGTAACATCTCCTGCCTTGCTTTCAAATCTCTGTAGCATCATCGGCCTGGCTTTCCTCTCTCTGTAACATCTCCAGCCTTGCTTTTCTGTCTCAAAAATATCTCATGCCTTGCTATTCACTCTCTATAACATCTTCAGCCTTGCTTTCCTCACTCTCTTCAACATCTCCAGCCTTGCTTTACTATCTCCTTAACATCTACAGCCTTGCTTTCCTATCTCATTAACATCTCAAGCCTTGCAATCCAATCTCTTTAACATCTCCAGCCTTGCATTCCTATCTCTGTAACCTCTCCTGACTTGCTTTCCTGTATCAGAAATATCTCCAGCCTTGCTATTTACTCTCTGTAACATGTCCAGCCTTGCTTTCCTCACTTTTCTGAACATCTCCAGACCTATTTTCCTATCTGTGTAATATCTTCAGCCTTGCTTTCCTATCTCTCTAACATCTCCAGCCTTCCATTCGTCTATCTGTAACATCTTCTGGCTTGCTTTCCGATCTCTATATCATCTCCAGACTCGCTTTCCTATATCTGTAACATCTCCAGCCTGGCTTTCCTCTCTCAGTAACATCGGCAAACTTCGTTTCCGATCTCTGTAACATCTCCAGCCTTGCTTTCGTATCTCTGTAACATCACCTGCCTTGCTTTCCACTCTCTCCGTAACATGTCCTACGTTGCTTTCCTATCTCATTAACATCTCCAGCCTGGCATTTCTATCGCTGTAACCTCTCCAGACTTGCTTTACTTATCTCTCTAACATCCCCTGACTTACTTCCTCTCTGTGTAACATCTCCAGCCTTGCTTTCATCTGTCTGTAACTTCTCTAGCCTTGCTTTCCTATCTCTGTAATATTTCTAGCCTTGCTTTCCTCTCTCTGTAGCATCATATGCCTTGCTTTCCTCTCTCTGTAACATCTCCAGTCTTGCTTTCCACTCTCTCCGTAACATATCCTACCTAGCTTTCCTATCTCATTAACATCTCCAGCTTGGCATTCCTCTCTCTGTAACATTTCCAGCCTTGCTTTCCAATCTCTATAACATCTCCAGCCTTGCTTTCCACTCTCTGTAACATCACCAGCCTAGCTTTCCACTCTCTATAACATCTCCAGCCTTGCTTTCCTATCTCTGTAACATCTCCAGCCTTGCTTTCCACTCTCTGTAACTTCTCCAGCCTTGCTTTCCTATCTCTGTAACATTTCCAGCCTTGCTTTCCTATCTCTGTAACATCCCCTGACTTATTTCCTCTCTCTGTAACCTCTCCAGCCTTGCTTTCCAATCTCTGCAACATTACCAGAATGCGTTCCTATCTCTGTAACATCTCCTGCCTTGTTTTCCACTCTCTATAACATCTCCAGCCTTGCTTTCCTATCTCTGTAACATTTCCAGCCTTACTTTCCTATCTCTGTAACCTCTCCAACCTTGCTTTCCTCTGTCTCCGTAACATCTCCGACTTTGCCTTCCTATCTCATTAACATCTCCAGCCTGGCATTCATATCTCTTTAATCTATCCAGAGTTGCTTTCCTTCTCTCTGTAACATCTCCAGACTTATTTTCTCTCTCTGTAACTTCTCCAGCCTTGCTTTCCAATCTCTGCAACATAACCAGAATGCTTTTCCATCACAGTAACTTCTCCAGCCTTGTAACATCGCAAGCCTTGCTTTCCTATCTCTGTAAAAACTCCAACTTTGCTTTCCTCTGTCTGTAACAGCTTCAGCCTTGCTTTACTATCTCTTTAAATTCTCCAGCCTTGCATTCCTATCTCTGTGACCTCTCCGCACATGCTTTCCTATCTCTGTAACATTTCCGGCTTTGCTTTCCTATCTCAGTAACATCTGCAGTCTTGCTTTCCTCTCTCTCCGTAACATCTCCGACTTTGCCTTCCTATCTCATTAACATCTCCAGCCTGGCATTCCTATCTCTTTAATTTATCCAGAGTTGCTTTCCTTCTCTCTGTAACATCTCCAGACTTATTTTCTCTCCCTGTAACTTCTCCAGCCTTGCTTTCCAATCTCTGCAACATAACCAGAATGCTTTTCCATCACAGTAACTTCTCCAGCCTTGCATTCCTATCTGTGTACAATCTGCAACCTTGCTTTCCACTCTGTGTAACAACTCCAGCCTTGCAGTCCTATCTCTATAACATCGCAAGCCTTGCTTTCCTATCTCTGTAAAAACTCCAACCTTGCTTTCCTCTCCCTGTAACAGCTTCAGCATTGCTTTACTATCTCTTTAAATTCTCCAGCCTTGCATTCCTATCTCTGTAACCTCTCCGCACATGCTTTCCTATCTCTGTAACATTTCCTGCTTTGCTTTCCTATCTCTGTAACATTTCCAGCCTTGCTTTCCTATCTCTGTAACATCCCCTGACTTATTTCCTCTCTCTGTAACCTCTCCAGCCTTGCTTTCCAATCTCTGCAACATTACCAGAATGTGTTCCTATCTCTGTAACATCTCCTGCCTTGTTTTCCACTCTCTATAACATTTCCAGCCTTACTTTCCTATCTCTGTAACCTCTCCAACCTTTGTTTTCCTCTGTCTCCGTAACATCTCCGACTTTGCCTTCATATCTCATTAACATCTCCAGCCTGGCATTCCTATCTCTTTAATCTATCCAGAGTTGCTTTCCTTCTCTCTGTAACATCTCCAGACTTATTTTCTCTCTCTGTAACTTCTCCAGCCTTGCTTTCCAATCTCTGCAACATAACCAGAATGCTTTTCCATCACAGTAACTTCTCCAGCCTTGTAACATCGCAAGCCTTGCTTTCCTATCTCTGTAAAAACTCCAACCTTGCTTTCCTCTGTCTGTAACAACTTCAGCCTTGCTTTACTATCTCTTTAAATTCTCCAGCCTTGCATTCCTATCTCTGTAACCTCTCCGCACATGCTTTCCTATCTCTGTAACATTTCCGGCTTTGCTTTCCTATCTCAGTAACATCTGCAGTCTTGCTTTCCTCTCTCCCCGTTACATCTCCGACTTTGCCTTCCTATCTCATTAACATCTCCAGCCTGGCATTCCTATCTCTTTAATCTATCCAGAGTTGCTTTCCTTCTCTCTGTAACATCTCCAGACTTATTTTCTCTCTCTGTAACTTCTCCAGCCTTGCTTTCCTATCTCTGTAACATCCCCTGACTTATTTCCTCTCTCTGTAACCTCTCCAGCCTTGCTTTCCAATCTCTGCAACATTACCAGAATGTGTTCCTATCTCTGTAACATCTCCTGCCTTGTTTTCCACTCTCTATAACATCTCCAGCCTTGCTTTCCTATCTCTGTAACATTTCCAGCCTTACTTTCCTATCTCTGTAACCTCTCCAACCTTTGTTTTCCTCTGTCTCCGTAACATCTCCGACTTTGCCTTCATATCTCATTAACATCTCCAGCCTGGCATTCCTATCTCTTTAATCTATCCAGAGTTGCTTTCCTTCTCTCTGTAACATCTCCAGACTTATTTTCTCTCTCTGTAACTTCTCCAGCCTTGCTTTCCAATCTCTGCAACATAACCAGAATGCTTTTCCATCACAGTAACTTCTCCAGCCTTGTAACATCGCAAGCCTTGCTTTCCTATCTCTGTAAAAACTCCAACCTTGCTTTCCTCTGTCTGTAACAACTTCAGCCTTGCTTTACTATCTCTTTAAATTCTCCAGCCTTGCATTCCTATCTCTGTAACCTCTCCGCACATGCTTTCCTATCTCTGTAACATTTCCGGCTTTGCTTTCCTATCTCAGTAACATCTGCAGTCTTGCTTTCCTCTCTCCACGTTACATCTCCGACTTTGCCTTCCTATCTCATTAACATCTCCAGCCTGGCATTCCTATCTCTTTAATCTATCCAGAGTTGCTTTCCTTCTCTCTGTAACATCTCCAGACTTATTTTCTCTCTCTGTAACTTCTCCAGCCTTGCTTTCCAATCTCTGCAACATAACCAGAATGCTTTTCCATCACAGTAACTTCTAGAGCCTTGCATTCCTATCTGTGTACAATCTGCAACCTTGCTTTCCACTCTGTGTAACAACTCCAGCCTTGCTTTCCTATCTCTATAACATCGCAAGCCTTGCTTTCCTATCTCTGTAAAAACTGCAACCTTGCTTTCCTCTCTCTGTAACAGCTTCAGCCTTGCTTTACTGTCTCTTTAAATTCTCCAGCCTTGCATTCCTATCTCTGTAACCTCTCCGCACATGCTTTCCTATCTCTGTAACATTTCCTGCTTTGCTTTCCTATCTCTGTAACATCTCCACTCTTGCTTTCCACTCTCTGTAACATCTCCGGCCTTGCTTTCCTATCTCTGTAACATCTCCAGCCTTGCTTTCCACTCTCTCCGTAACACCTCCTACCTTGCTTTCCTATCTCATTAACATCTCCAGCCTGGCATTCCTATCTTATTAACATCTCAAGACTTGCTTTCCTTATCTCTGTAACATCCACTGACTTATTTCCTCTCTCTGTAACATCTCCAAACCTTTCTTTCCTATCTCTGCAAAATTACCAGAATGCTTTCCTATCTCTGTAAAATCTCCTGCCTTGCTTTCAAATCTCTATAACATCTCCAGACTTGCTTTCCTATCTCTGTAACATTTCCAGCCTTGCTTTCCGATCTCTGTAACATCTCCAGCCTTACTTTCCTCTCTCTGTAACATCTCCAGCCTTACTTTCCTCTCTCTCCGTAACATCACCTACTTTGCCTTCCTATCTCATTAACATCTCCAGCCTGGCATTCCTATCGATTAAATCTCTCCAGACTTGCTTTCCTTATCTCTGTAACATCTCCAGACAGCTTTCCTCTCTCTGTATCATCTCCAGCCTTGCTTTCATCTGTCTGTACCATCTCCAGCCTTGCTTTCCTATCTCGTAACATTTCCAGCCGTGCTTTCCTCTCTCTGTAGCATCATAGGCCTTGCTTTCATCTCTCTGTAACATCACCAGCCTTGTTCTCCACTCTCTGAAAAATCTCCAGCCTTGCTTTCTTCTCTCTGTAACATCTCTAGCCTTGCTTTCCTCTATCTGTAATATCTCCACCCTTGCTTTCCTATCTGTGTAACATCTTCAGCCTTGCTTTCCACTCTCTCCGTAACATCTCCAACCTGGCATTCCTATCTCATTAACATTTCCAGCCTGGCATTCCTCTCACTGTAACTTCTCCAGACTTGCTTTCCTTATCTCTGTAACATTCCGTGATTTATTTCCTCTTTCTGTAACTTCTGCAACCTTGCTTTCCTATCTCTGCAATATTACCAGAATGCTTTCCTACCTTTGTTACATCTCCTGCCTTGCTTTCCAATCTCTGTAGCATCATCGGCCTGGCTTTCCTCGCTCTGTAACGCCTCCAGCCTTGCTTTAGACTCTCTGAAACATCTCCAGCCTTGCTTTCCTATCTCTGTTGTATCATCGGCCTTGCTTTCCTCTCCCAGTAACATCACCAGCCTTGTTTTCCGCGCTCTGAAACATCTCCCGCCTTGCTATCCTCTCTCTGTAACATCCCCCGCCTAGCTTTTCTATCTCAGTTACATCTCCACCCTTGCTTTCATTTGTCTGTAACTTCTCTAGCCTTGCTTTCCTATCTCTGTAACATTTCCAGCCTTGCTTTCCTCTCTCTGTTGCATCATAGGCCTTGCTTTCATCTCGCTGTAACATCACCAGCCTTGCTTTCCACTCTCTGAAAAATCTCCAGCCTTAAATTCCTCTCTCTGCAACATCTACACACTTGCTTTCCCCTCTCTCCGTAACATATCCTACCTAGCTTTCCTATCTCATTAACACCTCCAGCTTGGCATTCCTCTCTCTATAACCTCTCCAGGCTTGCTTTCCCATCTCTGTAACATCTCCAGCCTTGCTTTCCTATCTCTGTAACATTTCCAGCCTTGTTTTCCTATCTCTGTAACATCTCCAGACGTGCGTTCCTTATCTGTCCCATCTCCAGACTTGCTTTCCTTATCTCTGTAACATCCCCTGACTTATTTCCTCTCTCTGTGACTTCTCCAGCCTTGCTTTACAATCTCTGCAACATTACCAGAATGCTTTCCTATCTCTGTAACATCTCCTGCCTTGCTTTCCCACTTCTGTAATATTTCCAGCCTTGCTTTCCTATCTCTGTAACATCTCCAGCCTTGCTTTCCTCTCTCTGTAACATCTCCAGCCTTGCTTTACTATCTCTGTAACATCTCCAGCCTTGTTTTCATATCTCTGTAACATCTCAACCCGTGTTTTCCTATGACTGTCACATCTCCGGCCTTCCTTTCCTATCTCTGTAACATCCCGAGCCTTGTTTTCCTCTGCCTGTAACATCTCTAGCCTAGTTTTCCTATCTCTGTAACATCTCCAGCCTTGCTTTCCTCACTGTACTCATCATCACCATACTTATTTTCCTATATCTGGGACATTGCTAGCCTTGCTTTCCTATCTCTGTAACATCTCCACCCTTGCTTTCCTATCTCATTAACATCTCCAGCCTTGCTTTCCTATCTCGGTAACATCTTTTGCCTTGCTTTCCAATCTCTAAAACATCTCATGCCTTGCTTTGCTATCCCTGTAACATCCCCAGCCTTGCTTTCCTATATCTGCAGCATCACAGGCCTTGCTTTTCTATCTCTGTAACATGTCCAGCCTTGCTTTCCACTCTCTGAAACATCTCTAGCCTTGCTTTCATATCTCTGTAACATCTCCAGCCTTGCATTCCTCTCTCTCCCTACAATCTCCTACCTTGTTTTCCTACCTCATGAACCTCTCCAGCCTGGTATTCCTATCTCTGTAACCTCTGCAATCTTGCTTTCCTTATCTCTGTTACATCTCTTGACTTATTTCCTCTCTCTGTACCATCTCCGGCCTTGCTTTCCTATCTCTGCAACATTACCAGCCTTGCTTTCCAATCTCTGTAGCATCTTCGGTCTTGCTTTCCTCTCTCTGTAACCTCTCCAGTCTTGCTTTCCACTCTCTGTAACATCTCCAGCTTTACTTTTCTCTCTCTCCGTAACATCTCCTACCTTGCTTTTCTATCTCATTACCATCTGCAGCCTGGCATTCCTAATCTCTGTAACATCTTCAGCCTTGCTTTCCTATCACTGGAACATCTCCAGGCTTGCTTTCCTCTCTCTGTAACGTCTCCAACCTCACTTTCCTATCCCTGTAACATCTCTCGCATTGCTTTCCTATCACTGTAAAATCTCCAGCCTTGCTTTCCACTCTCTGTAACATCTTCAGCCTTGCTTTCCTCTCTCTCCATAACATCTCCTATCTTGCTTTCCTATCTCACTAACATCTCCAGCCTTGCATTCCTATCTATGTAACCTCTCCAGACCTGCTTTTCTATCTCTGTAACATCTCCAGCCTTGCTTTTCTGTCTCAAAAATATCTCCAGCCTTGCTATTCACTCTCTATAACATCTCCAGCCTTGCTTTCCTCACTCTCTTCAACATCTCCAGCCTTACTTTACTATCTCCTTAACATCTACAGCCTTGCTTTCCTATCTCATTAACATCTCAAGCCTTGCAATCCAATCTCTTTAACATCTCCGCACATGCTTTCCTATCTCTGTAACATTTCCGGCCTTGCTTTCCTATCTCTGTAACATCTCCAGCCTTGCTTTCGTATCTCTGTAACATCACCTGCCTTGCTTTCCACTCTCTCCGTAACATGTCCTACGTTGCTTTCCTATCTCATTTACATCTCCAGCCTGGCATTTCTATCGCTGTAACCTCTCCAGACTTGCTTTACTTATCTCTCTAACATCCCCTGACTTATTTCCTCTCTGTGTAATATCTCCAGCCTTGTTTTCCTCTCTCTGTAGCATCTCTAGCCTTGCTTTCCTATCTCTGTATCATTTCCGGCTTTGCTTTCCGAACTCTGTAACATCTCCAGTCTTGCTTTCCACTCTCTGTAACATCTCCGGCCTTGCTTTCCTAGCTCTGTAACATCTCCAGCCTTGCTTTCCATTCTCTCCGTAACACCTCCTACCTTGCTTTCCTATCTCATTAACATCTCCAGCCTGGCATTCCTATCTCTGTAACGTCTCCAGACTTGCTTTCCTTATCTCTGTAACATCCACTGACTTATTTCCTCTCTCTGTAACATCTCCAACCTTTCTTTCCTATCTCTGCAAAATTACCAGAATGCTTTCCTATCTCTGTAACATCTCCTGCCTTGCTTTCAAATCTCTATAACATCTCCAGACTTGCTTTCCTATCTCTGTAACATTTCCAGCCTTGCTTTCCGATCTCTGTAACATCTCCAGCCTTACTTTCCTCTCTCTGTAGCATCTCCAGCCTTACTTTCCTCTCTCTCCGTAACATCACCTACTTTGCCTTCCTATCTCATTAACATCTCCAGCCTGGCATTCCTATCGATTAAATCTCTCCAGACTTGCTTTCCTTATCTCTGTAACATCTCCAGACTTATTTCCTCTCTCTGTATCATCTCCAGCCTTGCTTTCATCTGTCTGTAACATCTCCAGCCTTGCTTTCCTATCTCGTAACATTTCCAGCCTTGCTTTCCTCTCTCTGTAGCATCATAGGCCTTGCTTTCATCTCTCTGTAACATCACCAGCCTTGCTCTCCACTCTCTGAAAAATCTCCAGCCTTGCTTTCCTCTCTCTGTAACATCTCCAGCCTTGCTTTCCACTCTCTGAAATGTCTCCAGCCTTGATTTCCTATCTCTGGGATATTGCTAGCTTTGCTTTCCTATCTCTGTAACATCTCCAGCCTTGCTTTCCTATCTGTGTAACATCTTCAGCCTTGCTTTCCACTCTCTCCGTAACATCTCCAACCTGGCATTCCTATCTCATTAACATTTCCAGCCTGGCATTCCTCTCACTGTAACTTCTCCAGACTTGCTTTCCTTATCTCTGTAACATCCCGTGACTTATTTCCTCTCTCTGTAACTTCTCCAACCTTGCTGTCCTATCTCTGCAATATTACCAGAATGCTTTCCTAGCTTTGTAACATCTCCTGCCTTGCTTTCAAATCTCTGTAGCATCATCGGCCTGGCTTTCCTCACTCTCTTCAACATCTCCAGCCTTGCTTTACTATCTCCTTAACATCTATAGCCTTGCTTTCCTATCTCATTAACATCTCAAGCCTTGCAATCCAATCTCTTTAACATCTCCAGCCTTGCATTCCTATCTCTGTAACCTCTCCTGACTTGCTTTCCTGTATCAGAAATATCTCCAGCCTTGCTATTTACTCTCTGTAACATGTCCACCCTTGCTTTCCTCACTTTTCTGAACATCTCCAGACCTATTTTCCTATCTGTGTAATATCTTCAGCCGTGCTTTCCTATCTCTCTAACATCTCCAGCCTTCCATTCGTCTATCTGTAACATCTTCTGGCTTGCTTTCCGATCTCTATATCATCTCCAGACTCGCTTTCCTATATCTGTAACATCTCCAGCCTGGCTTTCCTCTCTCTGTAACATCGGCAAACGTCGTTTCCGATCTCTGTAACATCTCCAGCCTTGCTTTCGTATCTCTGTAACATCACCTGCCCTGCTTTCCACTCTCTCCGTAACATGTCCTACGTTGCTTTCCTATCTCATTAACATCTCCAGCCTGGCATTTCTATCGCTGTAACCTCTCCAGACTTGCTTTACTTATCTCTCTAACATGCCCTGACTTACTTCCTCTCTGTGTAACATCTCCAGCCTTGCTTTCATCTGTCTGTAACTTCTCTAGCCTTGCTTTCCTATCTCTGTAATATTTCTAGCCTTGCTTTCCTCTCTCTGTAGCATCATATGCCTTGCTTTCCTCTCTCTGTAACATCACCAGCCTTGCTTTCCACTCTCTCCGTAACATATCCTACCTAGCTTTCCTATCTCATTAACATCTCCAGCTTGGCATTCCTCTCTCTGTAACATTTCCAGCCTTGCTTTCCAATCTCTATAACATCTCCAGCCTTGCTTTCCACTCTCTGTAACATCACCAGCCTAGCTTTCCACTCTCTATAACATCTCCAGCCTTGCTTTCCTATCTCTGTAACATCTCCAGCCTTGCTTTCCACTCTCTGTAACTTCTCCAGCCTTGCTTTCCTATCTCTGTAACATTTCCAGCATTGCTTTCCTATCTCTGTAACATTTCCAGCCTTGCTTTCCTATCTCTGCAACATCTCCAGCCTTGCTTTCCTCTCTCCCCGTAATATCTCCTACTTTGCCTTCCTATCTCATTCACATCTCCAGCCTGGCATTCCTATCTCTTTAATCCATCCAGACTTGCTTTTCTTATCTCTGTAACATCCCCTGACTTATTTCCTCTCTCTGTAACCTCTCCAGCCTTGCTTTCCAATCTCTGCAACATTACCAGAATGCGTTCCTATCTCTGTAACATCTCCTGCCTTGTTTTCCACTCTCTATAACATCTCCAGCCTAGCTTTCCTATCTCTGTAACATTTCCAGCCTTACTTTCCTATCTCTGTAACCTCTCCAACCTTGCTTTCCTCTCTCTCTCCGTAACATCTCCGACTTTGCCTTCCTATCTCATTAACATCTCCAGCCTGGCATTCCTGTCTCTTTCATCTATCCAGAGTTGCTTTCCTTCTCTGTAACATCTCCAGACTTATTTTCTCTCTCTGTAACTTCTCCAGCCTTGCTTTCCAATCTCTGCAACATAACCAGAATGCTTTTCCATCACAGTAACTTCTCCAGCCTTGTAACATCGCAAGCCTTGCTTTCCTATCTCTGTAAAAACTCCAACCTTGCTTTCCTCTGTCTGTAACAGCTTCAGCCTTGCTTTACTATCTCTTTAAATTCTCCAGCCTTGCATTCCTATCTCTGTAACCTCTCCGCACATGCTTTCCTATCTCTGTAACATTTCCGGCTTTGCTTTCCAATCTCTGTAACATCTCCAGTCTTGCTTTCCTCTCTCTCCGTAACATCTCCGACTTTGCCTTCCTATCTCATTAACATCTCCAGCCTGGCATTCCTATCTCTTTAATCTATCCAGAGTTGCTTTCCTTCTCTCTGTAACATCTCCAGACTTATTTTCTCTCTCTGTAACTTCTCCTGCCTTGCTTTCCAATCTCTGCAACATAACCAGAATGCTTTTCCATCACAGTAACTTCTCCAGCCTTGCATTCCTATCTGTGTACAATCTGCAACCTTGCTTTCCACTCTCTGTAACAACTCCAGCCTTGCTTTCCTATCTCTGTAACATCTCCAGCCTTGCTTTCCACTCTCTCCGTAACACCTCCTACCTTGCTTTCCTATCTCATTAACATCTCCAGCCTGGCATTCCTATCTCATTAACATCTCCAGACTTGCTTTCCTTATCTCTGTAACATCCACTGACTTATTTCCTCTCTCTGTAACATCTCCAAACCTTTCTTTCCTATCTCTGCAAAATTACCAGAATGCTTTCCTATCTCTGTAAAATCTCCTGCCTTGCTTTCAAATCTCCATAACATCGCCAGACTTGCTTTCCTATCTCTGTAACATTTCCAGCCTTGCTTTCCGATCTCTGTAACATCTCCAGCCTTACTTTCCTCTCTCTGTAACATCTCCAGCCTTACTTTCCTCTCTCTCCGTAACATCACCTACTTTGCCTTCCTATCTCATTAACATCTCCAGCCTGGCATTCCTATCGATTAAATCTCTCCAGACTTGCTTTCCTTATCTCTGTAACATCTCCAGACTTATTTCCTCTCTCTGTAACATCCCCAGCCTAGCTTTCCTCTCTCTGTATCATCTCCAGCCTTGCTTTCATCTGTCTGTACCATCTCCAGCCTTGCTTTCCTATCTCGTAACATTTCCAGCCTTGCTTTCCTCTCTCTGGAGCATCATAGGCCTTGGTTTCATCTCTCTGTAACATCACCAGCCTTGTTCTCCCCTCTCTGAAAAATCTCCAGCCTTGCTTTCCTCTCTCTGTAACATCTCTAGCCTTGCTTTCCTCTATCTTTAATATCTCCACCCTTGCTTTCCTATCTGTGTAACATCTTCAGCCTTGCTTTCCACTCTCTCCGTTACATCTCCAACCTGGCATTCCTATCTCATGAACATTTCCTGGCAGTCCTCTCACTGTAACTTCTCCAGACTTGCTTTCCTTATCTCTGTAACATTCCGTGATTTATTTCCTCTCTCTGTAACTTCTCCAACCTTGCTTTCCTATCTCTGCATCATTACCAGAATGCTTTCCTACCTTTGTAACATCTCCTGCCTTGCTTTCCTCATTCTCCTGAACATCTCCAGACCTATTTTCCTATCTGTGTGATATCTTCAGCCTTGCTTTCCTATCTCTGTAAGATCTGCAAACTTGCTTTCCTATATCTGTAACATCTCTAGCCTTGCATTCATCTCTCTGTAACATCTCCAGCTTTGCGTTCCTCTCTCTGTAACATCTACAGCCTTGCTTTGCTCTCTCTGTAACATCTGCAAACTTGCTTTCCTATCTCTGTAACCTCTCCGGCCTTGCTTTCCTCTCTCTGTAACATCTCCAGCCATGCTTTCCTCTCTGTAACAGCTGCAAACTTGCTTTCCTGTCTCTGTAACATCTCCAGCCTTGCTTTCCTCTCTCTGTAACATCTCTAGACTTGCTTTCCTTTCTCTGTAACATCTCCAGCCTTGCTTTCATGTCTCTGTAACATCTCCGGAGATGTTAATGAGATAGGAAAGCAAGGTAGGAGGTGTTACGGAGAGAGTGGAAAGCAAGGCTGGAGATGTTACAGAGATAGGAAAACAAGGCCGGAGATTTTACAGAGAGTGGAAAGCAAGACTGGAGATGTTACAGAGAAAGGAAAGCAAGTCTAGAGATGTTACAGAGAGAGGAAAGCAAGGCTGGAGATGTTACAGAGACAGGAAAGCAAGTTTGCATTCCTATCTCATTAACATCTTCGGCCTTGCATTCCTGTTTCTGTAACATCTCCGGCTTGCTTTCCAATCTCTGTATCATGTCCAGCATTGCTTTCCTATCCCTGTAACATCTCCAGCCTTGCTTTCCACTCTCTGAAACATCTCCAGCCTTGCCTTCATATCTCTGTAACATCTCCAGCCTCGCTTTCCCCTCTCTGAAACATCTGAAACTTGCTTTCCTATCTCTGTAACATCTCCAGCCATGCTTTCCACTCTCCGAAACATCTCCAGCCTTGCTTTCCACTCTCTGTAACATCTGCAAACATGCTTTCCTATCTCTGTACCATCTGTTGCCTTGCTTTCCTTTCTCTGTAACATCTGCAAACATGCTTTACTGTCTCTGTAACATCCCCGGCCTTGCTTTCCTATCCCTTTACCATCTCTAGCCTTGCATTCATCTCTCTGTAGCATCTCCAGCTTTGCGTTCCTCTCTCTTTAACATCTCCAGCCTTGCTTTCCACTCTCTGTAACATCTTCAGCTTTGCGTTCCTCTCTCTGTAATATCTCCAGCCTTGCTTTCCATTCTCTGAAACATCTCTAGCCTTGCCTTGCTCTCTCTGTAACATCTGCAAACTTGCTTTACTATCTCTGTAACATCTCCGGCCTTGCATTCCACTCTCTGTAACATCTCTGGCTTGCTTTCCAATCTCTGTAATATGTCCAGCATCACTTTCCTATCCCTGTAACATCTCCGGCCTTGCATTCTTATCACTGTAACATCTCCAGCCTTGCTTTCCTCTCTCTGTAACATCTGCAAACATGCTTTCCTATCTCTGTAACATCTGTTGCCTTGCATTCCTCTCTGTCACTTCTGCAAACATGCTTTACTATCTCTGTAACATCCCCGGCCTTGCTTTCCTATCTCTGTACCATCTCTAGCCTTGCATTCATCTCTCTGTAACATCTCCAGCTTTGCGTTCCTCTCTCTGTAACATTTCCAGCCTTGCTTTCATATCTCTGTAACATCTCCGGCCTTGCTTTCCCCTCTCTGTAACATCTGCAAACTTGCTTTCATATCTCTGTAAGATCTCCGGCCATGCTTTCCATTCTCTGAAACATCTCCAGCCTTGCTTTCCACTCTCTGTATCATCAGCAAACATGCTTTCCTATCACTGTAACATCTGTTGCCTTGCTTTCCTCTCTCTGTAACATCTGCAAACATGCTTTACTATCTCTGTAACATCCCCGGCCTTGCTTTCCTATCTGTACCATCTCTAGCCTTGCATTCATCTCTTTGAAACATCTCCAGCCTTGCTTTCCACTCTCTGTAACATCTCCAGCTTTGCGTTCCTCTCTCTGTAGCATCTCCAGCCTTGCTTTCCATTCTCTGAAACATCTCTAGCCATGCTTTGCTCTCTATGTAACATCTGCAAACTTGCTTTCATATCTCTGTAACATCTCCGGCCTTGCATTCCTATCTCATTAACATCTCCGGCCTTGCATTCCTATCTCTGTTACATCTCCGCCTTGCTTTCCAATCTCTGTAATATGTCCAGCATTGCTTTCCTATCCCTGTAACATCTCCAGCCTTGCTTTCCAATCTCTGCAACATCCCCAGCCTTGCTTTCATATCTCTGTAACATCTCCGGCCTTGCATTCTTATCACTGTAACATCTCCAGCCTTGCTTTCCCCTCTGTGTAACATCTTCAAACATGCTTTCATATCTCTGTAACATCTCCAGCCATGCTTTCCACTCTCTGTAACATCTGCAAACATGCTTTCCTATCTCTGTACCATCTGTTGCCTTGCATTCCTCTCTCTGTAACATCTCCAGCCTTGCTTTCATATCTCTGTAACATCTCCGGCCTTGCATTCCTATCTCATTAATATCTCCGGCCTTGCATTCCTATCTCTGCAACATATCCGGCTTGCTTTCCAATCTCTGTAATATGTCCAGCATTGCTTTCCTATCCCTGTAACATCTCCGGCCATGCTTTCCACTCTCTGAAACATCTCCAACCTTGCTTTCCACTCTCTGTAACATCTGCGAACATGCTTTCCTATCTCTGTAACATCTGTTGCCTTGCTTTCCTCTCTCTGTAAAATCTGCAAACATGCTTTACTGTCTCTGTAACATCCCCGGCCTTGCTTTTCACTCTTTAAAATCTGCAAACATGCTTTCCTATCTCTGTAACATCTGTTGCCTTGCTTTCCTCTCTCTGTAACATCTGCAAACATGCTTTAGTATCTCTGTAACATCCCCGGCCTTGCTTTCCTATGTCCGTACCATCTCTAGCCTTGCATTCATCTCTCTGTAACATCTCCAGCCTTGCTATCCACTCTCTGTAACAACTCTAGCCTTGCTTTGCTCTCTCTGTAACATCTGCAAACTTGCTTTACTATCTCTGTAACATCTCCGACCTTGCTTTCCACTCTCAGAAACATCTCCAGCCTTGCTTTCCACTCTCTGAAACATCTCCAGCCTTGCTTTCCACTCTCTGTAACGTCTCCAGCCTTGCTTTCATATCTCTGTAACATCTCCGGTCTTGCATTTCTATCTCATTAACATCTTCGGCCTTGCATTCCTATCTCTGTAACATCTCCGGCTTGCTTTCCAATCTCTGTAACATCTCCAGCATTGCTTTCATATCTCTGTATCATCTGCGGCCATGCTTTCCACTCTCTGAAACATCTCCAGCCTTGCTTTCCATTCTCTGAAACATCTCCAGCCTTGCTTTCATATCTCTGTAACATCTCCAGCCTTGCTTTCCCCACTCTGTAACATCTGCAAACTTGCTTTCCTATCTCTGTAACATCTCCGGCCATGATTTCCACTCTCCGAAACATCTCCAGCCTTGCTTTCCACTCTCTGTAACATCTGCAAACTTGCTTTGCTATCTCTGTAACATCTCCAGCCTTCCTTTGCTATCTCTGTAACATCTCCAGCCTTGCTTTCATATCTCTGTATCATCGCCGGCCTTGCTTTCCCCTCTCTGTAACATCTGCAAACTTGCTTTCATATCTCTGTAACATCTGCGGCCATGCTTTCCACTCTCTGAAACATCTCCAGCCTTGCTTTCCACTCTCTGAAACATCTCCAGCCTTGCTTTCATATCTCTGTATCATCGCCGGCCTTGCTTTCCCCTCTCTGTAACATCTGCAAACTTGCTTTCATATCTCTGTAACATCTCCGGCCATGCTTTCCACTCTCCGAAACATCTCCAGCCTTGCTTTCCACTCTCTGTAACATCTGTAAACATGCTTTCCTATCTCTGTAACATCTGTTGCCTTGCTTTCCTCTCTCTGTAACATCTGCAAACATGCTTTACTATCTCTGTAACATCCCCGGCCTTGCTTTCCTATCTCTGTACCATCTCTAGCCTTGCATTCATCTCTCTGTAACATCTCCAGCTTTGCGTTCCTCTCTCTGTAACATCTCCAGCCTTGCTTTCCACTCTCTGTAACATCTCCAGCTTTGCGTTCCTCTCTCTGTAACATCTCCAGCCTTGCTTTCCATTCTCTGAAACATTTCTAGCCTTGCTTTGCTCTCTCAGTAACATCTGCAAACTTGGTTTACTATCTCTGTAACATCTCCGGCCTTGGTTTCCACTCTCTGTAACATCTCCAGCCTTGCTGTCCTCTCTCTGTAACATCTCCAGCCTTGCTTTCATATCTCTGTAACATCTCCGGCCTTGCTTTCCCCTCTCTGAAACATCTCCAGCCTTGCTTTCCACTCTCTGTAACATCTGCAAACTTGCTTTCCTATCTCTGTAACATCTGTTGCCTTGCTTTCCTCTCTCTGTAACATCTGCAAACATGCTTTACTATATCTGTAACATCCCCGGCCTTGCTTTTCACTCTCTGTAACATCTGCAACTTGCTTTGCTATCTCTGTAACATCTCCAGCCTTGCTTTGCTATCTCTGTAACATCTCCAGCCTTGCTTTCATATCTCTGTGACATCTCCAGCCTTGCTTTCATATCTGTGTAACATCTCCAGCCATGCTTTCCACTCTCTGAAACATCTCCAACCTTGCTTTCCACTCTCTGTAATATCTGCAAACATGCTTTCCTATCTCTGTAACATCTGTTGCCTTGCTTTCCTCTCTCTGTAACATCTGCAAACATGCTTTACTATCTCTGTAACATCCCCGGCCTTGCTCTCCTATGTCCGTACCATCTCCAGCCTTGCATTCATCTCTCTGTAACATCTCCGGCCTTGCATTCATATCTCTGTAACATGTCCTGGCTTGCATTCCTATCTCTGTAACATCTCCGGCTTGCTTTCCAATCTCTGTAATATGTCCAGCATTGCTTTTCTATCCCTGTAACATCTCCAGCCTTGCGTTCCACTCTCTGTAACAGCTCAGCCTTGCTTTTCACTCTCTGTAACATCTGCAAACTTGCTTTGCTCTCTCTGTAACATCTCTAGCCTTGCTTTACTATCTCTGTAACATCTTCAAACTTGCTTTCATATCTCCGTAACATCTCCAGCCATGCTTTCCACTCTCTGAAACATCTCCAGCCTTGAATTCCACTCTCTGTAACATCTGCAAACTTGCTTTCCTATCTCTGTAACATCTGTTGCCTTGCTTTCCTCTCTCTGTAACATCTGCAAACATGCTTTACTATCTCTGTAACATCCCCGGCCTTGCTTTCCTATCTCTGTACCATCTCTAGCCTTGCATTCATCTCTCTGTAACATCTCCAGCTTTGCGTTCCTCTCTCTGTAACATTTCCAGACTTGCTTTCCACTCTCTGTAATATCTCCAGCTTTGCGTTCCTCTATCTGTAACATCTCCAGCCTTGCTTTCCACTCTCTGAAACATCTCTAGCCTTGCTTTGCTCTCTCTGTCACATCTGCAAACTTTCTTAACTATCTCTGTAACATCTCCGGCCTTGCTTTCCTATGTGTGTACCATCTCTAGCCTTGCATTCATCTCTCTGTAACATCTCCAGCTTTGCGTTCCTCTCTCTGTAAGAGTTCCATCCTTGCTTTCCACTCTCTGTAACATCTCTAGCTTTGCGTTCCTCTCTCTGTAACATAACCAGCCTTGCTTTCCACTCTCTGAAACATCTCTAGCATTGCTTTGCTCTCTCTGAAACATCTGCAAACTTGCTTTACGATTGCTGAAACATCTCCGGCCTTGCTTTCCACTCTCAGAAACATCTCCAACCTTGCTTTCCTCTCTCTGTAACATCTCCAGCTTTGCGTTCCTCTGTCTGTAACATCTCCAGCCTTGCTTTCCATTCTCTGAAACGTTTCTAGCCTTGCTTTGCTCTCTCAGTAACATCTGCAAACTTGCTTTACTATCTCTGTAACATCTCCGGCCTTGCTTTCCACTGTCTGTAACATCTCCAGCCTTGCTTTCTTCTCTCTGTAACATCTCCAGCCTTGCGTTCATATCTCTGTAACATCTCCGGCCTTGCATTCCTATCTCATTAACATCTCCGGCTTGCTTTCCAATCTCTGTAATATGTCCAGCATTGCTTTCCTTTCCCTGTAACATCTCCAGCCTTGCTTTCCACTCTCTGTAACATCTCCAATCCTTGCTTTTCACTCTCTGAAACATCTCCAGCCTTGCTTTGCTAACTCTGTAACATCTCCAGCCTTGCTTTCATATCTCTGTAACATCTCCGGCCTTGCTTTCCCCTCTGTGTAACATCTGCAAACTTGCTTTCATATCTCAGTAACATCTGCGGCCATGCTTTCCACTCTCTGAAACATCTCCAGCCTTGCTTTCCACTCTCTGAAACATCTCCAGCCTTGCTTTCATATCTCTGTAACATCTCTAGCCATGCTTTCCACTCTCTGAAACATCTCCAGCCTTGCTTTCCACTCTCTGTAACATCTGCAAACATGCTTTCCTATCTCTGTAACATCTGTTGCCTTGCTTTCCTCTCTCTGTAACATCTGCAAACATGCTTTCCTCTCTGTAACATCCCCGGCCTTGCTTTCCTATCTCTGTACCATCTCTAGCCTTGCATTCATCTCTCTGTAACATCTCCAGCTTGGTGTTCCTCTCTCTGTAACATTTCCAGCCTTGCTTTCCACTCTCTGTAATATCTCCAGCTTTGCGTTACTCTCTCTGTAACATCACTAGCCTTGCTTTGCTCTCTCTGTAACATCTGCAAACTTGCTTTACTATCTCTGTCACATCTCCGGCCTTGCTTTCCCCTCTCTGTAACATCTGCAATCTTCCTATCATATCTCTGTAACATCTCCAGACTTGCTTTCCCCTCTCTGAAACATCTGCAAACTTGCTTTCCTATCTCTGTAACATCTCCGGCCATGCTCTCCACTCTCTGAAACATCTCCAGCCATGCTTTCCACTCTCTGAAACATCTGCAAACATGCTTTCCTATCTCTGTAACATCTGTTGCCTTGCTTTCCTATCTCTGTAACATCTGCAAACATGCTTTACTATCTCTGTAACATCCCCGGCCTTGCTTTCCTATCTCTGTACCATCTCTAGCCTTGCATTCATCTCTCTGTTGCATCTCCAGCTTTGCGTTCCACTCTCTGTAACAGTTCCAGCCTTGCTTTCCATTATCTGAAACATTTCTAGCCTTGCTTTGCTCTCTCAGTAACGTCTGCAAACTTGCTTTACAATCTCTGTAACATCTCCGGCCTTGGTTTCCACTCTCTGTAACATTTCCAGCCATGCTGTCCTCTCTCTGTAACATCTCCAGCCTTGCTTTCCACTCTCTGTAACATCTCCAGCTTTGCGTTCCTCTCTCTGTAACATCTCCAGCCTTGCTTTCCATTACCTGTAACATTTCTAGACTTGCTTTGCTCTCTCAGTAACATCTGCAAACTTGCTTTACAATCTCTGTAACATCTCCGGCCTTGGTTTCCACTCTCTGTAACATTTCCAGCCATGCTGTCCTCTCTCTGTAACATCTCCAGCCTTGCTTTCCTATCTCTGTAACATCTCCGGCCTTGCATTCCCATCTCCGTAACATCTCCAGCCAGGCTTTCCACTCTCTGTAACATCTGCAAACATGCTTTCCTATCTCTGTAACATCTGTTGCCTTGCTTTCCTCTCTCTGTAAAATCTGCAAACATGCTTTACTGTCTCTGTACAATCCCCGGCCTTGCTTTTCACTCTTTAAAATCTGCAAACATGCTTTCCTATCTCTGTAACATCTGTTGCCTTGCTTTCCTCTCTCTGTAACATCTGCAAACATGCTTTAGTATCTCTGTAACATCCCCGGCCTTGCTTTCCTATGTCCGTACCATCTCTAGCCTTGCATTCATCTCTCTGTAACATCTCCAGCCTTGCTATCCACTCTCTGTAACAACTCTAGCCTTGCTTTGCTTTCTCTGTAACATCTGCAAACTTGCTTTACTATCTCTGTAACATCTCCGACCTTGCTTTCCACTCTCAGAAACATCTCCAGCCTTGCTTTCCACTCTCTGAAACATCTCCAGCCTTGCTTTCCACTCTCTGTAACGTCTCCCGCCTTGCTTTCATATCTCTGTAACATCTCCGGTCTTGCATTTCTATCTCATTAACATCTTCGGCCTTGCATTCCTATCTCTGTAACATCTCCGGCTTGCTTTCCAATCTCTGTAACATCTCCAGCATTGCTTTCATATCTCTGTATCATCTGCGGCCATGCTTTCCAATCTCTGAAACATCTCCAGCCTTGCTTTCCATTCTCTGAAACATCTCCAGCCTTGCTTTCATATCTCTGTAACATCTCCAGCCTTGCTTTCCCCACTCTGTAACATCTGCAAACTTGCTTTCCTATCTCTGTAACATCTCCGGCCATGATTTCCACTCTCCGAAACATCTCCAGCCTTGCTTTCCACTCTCTGTAACATCTGCAAACTTGCTTTGCTATCTCTGTAACATCTCCAGCCTTCCTTTGCTATCTCTGTAACATCTCCAGCCTTGCTTTCATATCTCTGTATCATCGCCGGCCTTGCTTTCCCCTCTCTGTAACATCTGCAAACTTGCTTTCATATCTCTGTAACATCTGCGGCCATGCTTTCCACTCTCTGAAACATCTCCAGCCTTGCTTTCCACTCTCTGAAACATCTCCAGCCTTGCTTTCATATCTCTGTATCATCGCCGGCCTTGCTTTCCCCTCTCTGTAACATCTGCAAACTTGCTTTCATATCTCTGTAACATCTCCGGCCATGCTTTCCACTCTCCGAAACATCTCCAGCCTTGCTTTCCACTCTCTGTAACATCTGTAAACATGCTTTCCTATCTCTGTAACATCTGTTGCCTTGCTTTCCTCTCTCTGTAACATCTGCAAACATGCTTTACTATCTCTGTAACATCCCCGGCCTTGCTTTCCTATCTCTGTACCATCTCTAGCCTTGCATTCATCTCTCTGTAACATCTCCAGCTTTGCGTTCCTCTCTCTGTAACATCTCCAGCCTTGCTTTCCACTCTCTGTAACATCTCCAGCTTTGCGTTCCTCTCTCTGTAACATCTCCAGCCTTGCTTTCCATTCTCTGAAACATTTCTAGCCTTGCTTTGCTCTCTCAGTAACATCTGCAAACTTGCTTTACTATCTCTGTAACATCTCCGGCCTTGGTTTCCACTCTCTGTAACATCTCCAGCCTTGCTGTCCTCTCTCTGTAACATCTCCAGCCTTGCTTTCATATCTCTGTAACATCTCCGGCCTTGCTTTCCCCTCTCTGAAACATCTCCAGCCTTGCTTTCCACTCTCTGTAACATCTGCAAACATGCTTTACTGTCTCTGTAACATCTGTTGCCTTGCTTTCCTCTCTCTGTAACATCTGCAAACATGCTTTACTATATCTGTAACATCCCCGGCCTTGCTTTTCACTCTCTGTAACATCTGCAACTTGCTTTGCTATCTCTGTAACATCTCCAGCCTTGCTTTGCTATCTCTGTAACATCTCCAGCCTTGCTTTCATATCTCTGTAACATCTCCAGCCTTGCTTTCATATCTGTGTAACATCTCCAGCCATGCTTTCCACTCTCTGAAACATCTCCAACCTTGCTTTCCACTCTCTGTAATATCTGCAAACATGCTTTCCTATCTCTGTAACATCTGTTGCCTTGCTTTCCTCTCTCTGTAACATCTGCAAACATGCTTTACTATCTCTGTAACATCCCCGGCCTTGCTCTCCTATGTCCGTACCATCTCCAGCCTTGCATTCATCTCTCTGTAACATCTCCAGCTTTGCGTTCCTCTCTGTGTAAGAGTTCCAGCCTTGCTTTCCACTCTCTGTAACATCACTAGCCTTGCTTTGCTCTCTCTTTAACATCTGCAAACTTGCTTTACTATCTCTGTAACATCTCCGGCCTTGCTTTCCACTCTCTGTAACATCTCCGGCCTTGCATTCATATCTCTGTAACATGTCCAGCCTTGCATTCCTATCTCATTCACATCTCCGGCCTTGCATTCCTATCTCTGTAACATCTCCGGCTTGCTTTCCAATCTCTGTAATTTGTCCAGCATCGCTTTCCTATCTCTGTAGCATCTCCACACTTGCGTTCCACTCTCTGTAACATCTGCAAACTTGCTTTGCTCTCTCTGTAACATCTCCAGCCTTGCTTTGCTATCTCTGTGAAATCTCCAGCAATGCTTTCATATCTCTGTAACATCTCCGGCCTTGCTTTCTCCTATCTGTAACATCTGCAAACTTGCTTTCATATCTCTGTAACATCTCCGGCCATGCTTTCCATTCTCTGAAACATCTCCAGCCTTGCTTTCCACTCTCTGTAACATCTGCAAACATGCTTTCCTATCTCTGTAACATCTGTTGCCTTGCTTTCCACTCTCTGTAACACCTGCAAACTTGCTTTACTATCTCTGTAACATCTCCGGCCTTGCTTTCCTTATCTGTACCATCTCTAGCCTTGCATTCATCTCTCTGTAACATCTCCAGCTTTGCGTTCCTCTCTCTGTAAGAGTTCCATCCTTGCTTTCCACTCTCTGTAACATCTCTAGCTTTGCGTTCCTCTCTCTGTAACATCTCCAGCCTTGCTTTCCACTCTCTGAAACATCTCCAGCGTTGCTTTGCTCTCTCTGTAACATCTGCAAACTTGCTTTACAATTGCTGAAACATATCCGGCTTGCTTTCCACTCTCAGAAACATCTCCAGCCTTGATTTCCTCTCTCTGTAACATCTCCAGACTTGCTTTCATATCTCTGTAACGTTTTCAGCCTTGCTTTCATATCTCTGTAACATCTCCGGTCTGGCATTCCTATCTCATTAACATCTTCGGTCTTGCATTCCTATTTCTGTAACATCTCCGGCTTGCTTTCCAATCTCTGTAACATCTCCAGCATTGCTTTCATATCCCTGTAACATCTCCGGCCATGCTTTCCACTCTCTGAAACATCTCCAGCCTTGCTTTCCACTCTCTGAAACATCTCCAGCCTTGCTTTCCTATCTCTGTAACATCTCCAGACTTGCTTTCCCCTCTCTGTAACATCTGCAAACTTGCTTTCCTATCTCTGTAACATCTCCGGCCATACTTTCCACTCTCCGAAACATCTCCAGCCTTGCTTTCCACTCTCTGTAACATCTGCAAACATACTTTCCTATCTCTGTAACATCTGTTGCCTTGCTTTCCTCTCTCTGTAACATCTGCAAACATGCTTTACTATCTCTGTAACATCCCCGGCCTTGCTTTCCTATCTCTGTACCATCTCTAGCCTTGCATTCATCTCTCTGTAACATCTCCTGCTTTGCGTTCCTCCCTCTGTAACATTTCCAGCCTTGTTTTCCACTCTCTGTAACATCTCCAGTTTTGCGTTCGTCTCTCTGTAACATCTCCAGCCTTGCTTTCCACTCTCTGAAACATCTCTAGCATTGCTTTGCTATCTCTGTAATATCTCGAGCCTTGCATTCCTATCTCATTAACATCTTCGGCCTTGCATTTCTATTTCTGTAACATCTCCGGCTTGCTTTCCAATCTCTGTAATATGTCCAGCATTGCTGTCCTTTCCCTGTAACATCTCGAGCCTTGCTTTCCACTCTCTGTAACATCTCCAGCCTTGCTTTTCACTCTCTGTAACATCTGAAAACTTGCTTTGCTATCTCTGTAATATCTCCAGCCTTGCTTTGCAATCTCTGTAACATCTCCAGCCTTGCATTCCACTCTGTAACATCTCCAGACTTGCTTTTATCTCTCTGTAACATCTGCAAACTTGCTTTGCTATCTCTGTAATATCTCCAGCCTTGCTTTGCAATCTCTGTAACATCTCCAGCCTTGCATTCCACTCTGTAACATCTCCAGACTTGTTTTTATCTCTCTGTAACATCTGCAAACTTGCTTTGCTATCTCTGTAATATCTCCAGCCTTGCTTTGCAATCTCTGTAACATCTCCAGCCTTGCATTCCACTCTGTAACATCTCCAGCCTTGCTTTTATCTCTCTGTAACATCTGCAAACTTGCTTTGCTATCTCTGTAACTTCTCCAGCCTTGCTTCGCTACCTCTGTAACATCTCCAGCATTCCTTTCATATCTCTGTAACATCTCCAGCCTTGCATTCATCTCTCTGTAACATCCCCAGCTTTGCGTTCCTCTCTCTGTAAGAGTTCCAGCCTGGCTTTCCACTCTCTGTAACATCTCTAGCCTTGCTTTGCTCTCTCTTTAACATCTGCAAACTTGCTTTACTATCTCTGTAACATCTCCGGCCTTGCTTTCCACTCTCTGTAACATCTCCAGCCTTGCATTCCTATCTCTGTAACATCTCCGGCTTGCTTTCCAATCTCTGTAATATGTCCAGCATTGCTTTCCTATCTCTGTAACATCTCCACCCTTGCGTTCCACACTCTGTAACATCTCAGCCTTGCTTTTCACTCTCTGTAGCATCTGCAAACTTGCTTTGCTCTCTCTGTAACATCTCCAGCCTTGCTTTGCTGTCTCTGTAAAATCTCCAGCCATGCTTTCATATCTCTGTAACATCTCCGGCCTTGCTTTCTACTCGCTGTAACATCTGCAAACTTGCTTTCATATCTCTGTAACATCTCCGGCCATGCTTTCCATTCTCTGAAACATCTCCAGCCTTGCTTTCCACTCTCTGTAACATCTGCAAACATGCTTTCCTATCTCTGTAACATCTGTTGCCTTGCTTTCCTCTCTCTGTAACATCTGCAAACTTGCTTTACTATCTCTGTAACATCTCCGGCCTTGCTTTCCTATGTCTGTACCATCTCTAGCCTTGCATTCATCTCTTTGTAGCATCTCCGGCTTTGCGTTCCTCTCTCTGTAAGATTTCCATCCTTGCTTTCCACTCTCTGTAACATCTCTAGCTTTGCGTTCCTCTCTCTGTAACATCTCCAGCCTTGCTTTCCACTCTCTGAAACATCTCCAGCGTTGCCTTGCTCTCTCTGTAACATCTGCAAACTTGCTTTACTATTGCTGAAACATCTCCGGCCTTGCTTTCCACTCTCAGAAACATCTCCAGCCTTGATTTCCTCTCTCTGTAACATCTCCAGACTTGCTTTCATATCTCTGTAACATCTCCGGCCTTGCTTTCCTATGTCTGTACCATCTCTAGCCTTGCATTCATCTCTTTGTATCATCACCAGCTTTGCGTTCCTCTCTCTGTAAGAGTTCCATCCTTGCTTTCCACTCTCTGTAACATCTCTAGCTTTGCGTTCCTCTCTCTGTAACATCTCCAGCCTTGCTTTCCACTCTCTGAAACATCTCCAGCGTTGCTTTGCTCTCTCTGTAACATCTGCAAACTTGCTTTTCTATTGCTGAAACATCTCCGGCCTTGCTTTCCACTCTCAAAAACATCTCCAGCCTTGATTTCCTCTCTCTGTAACATCTCCAGACTTGCTTTCATATCTCTGTTACGTTTCCAGCCTTGCTTTCATATCTCTGTAAAATCTCCGGTCTGGCATTCCTATCTCATTAACATCTTCGGTCTTGCATTCCTATTTCTGTAACATCTCCGGCTTGCTTTCCAATCTCTGTAACATCTCCAGCATTGCTTTCATATCCCTGTAACATCTCCGGCCATGCTTTCCACTCTCTGAAACATCTCCAGCCTTGCTTTCCACTCTCTGAAACATCTCCAGCCTTGCTTTTCACTCTCTGTAACATCTGCAAACTTGCTTTGCTATCTCTGTAACATCTCCAGCCTTCCTTTGCTATCTCTGTAACATCTCCAGCCTTGCTTTCATATCTCTGTATCATCGCCGGCCTTGCTTTCCCCTCTCTGTAACATCTGCAAACTTGCTTTCATATCTCTGTAACATCTGCGGCCATGCTTTCCACTCTCTGAAACATCTCCAGCCTTGCTTTCCACTCTCTGTAACATCTCCAGCCTTGCTTTCATATCTGTGTAACATCTCCGGCCATGCTTTCCATTCTCTGAAACATCTCAAACCTTGCTTTCCACTCTCTGTAATATCTGCAAACATGCTTTCCTATCTCTGTAACATCTGTTGCCTTGCTTTCCTCTCTCTGTAACTTCTGCAAACATGCTTTACTATCTCTGTAACATCCCCGGCCTTGCTCTCCTATGTCCGTACCATCTCCAGCCTTGCATTCA
This sequence comes from Chiloscyllium plagiosum, assembly GCF_037043375.1. NCBI lineage: Eukaryota > Metazoa > Chordata > Chondrichthyes > Orectolobiformes > Hemiscylliidae > Chiloscyllium > Chiloscyllium plagiosum. The sequence goes on along the minus strand of NW_028270151.1, from coordinate 101,818,906 downwards.
TCTCTCTGTAACATCTCCAGCTTTGCGTTCCTCTCTATGTAACATCTCCAGCCTTGCTTTCCACTCTCTGTAACATCTCCAGCTTTGCGTTCCTCTCTCTGTAACATCTCCAGCCTTGCTTTCCATTCTCTGAAACATTTCTAGCCTTGCTTTGCTCTCTCAGTAACATCTGCAAACTTGCTTTACTATCTCTGTAACATCTCCGGCCTTGGTTTCCACTCTCTGTAACATCTCCAGCCTTGCTGTCCTCTCTCTGTAACATCTCCAGCCTTGCTTTCATATCTCTGTAACATCTCCGGCCTTGCTTTCCCCTCTCTGAAACATCTCCAGCCTTGCTTTCCACTCTCTGTAACATCTGCAAACATGCTTTACTGTCTCTGTAACATCTGTTGCCTTGCTTTCCTCTCTCTGTAACATCTGCAAACATGCTTTACTATATCTGTAACATCCCCGGCCTTGCTTTTCACTCTCTGTAACATCTGCAACTTGCTTTGCTATCTCTGTAACATCTCCAGCCTTGCTTTGCTATCTCTGTAACATCTCCAGCCTTGCTTTCATATCTCTGTAACATCTCCAGCCTTGCTTTCATATCTGTGTAACATCTCCGGCCATTCTTTCCACTCTCTGAAACATCTCCAACCTTGCTTTCCACTCTCTGTAATATCTGCAAACATGCTTTCCTATCTCTGTAACATCTGTTGCCTTGCTTTCCTCTCTCTGTAACATCTGCAAACATGCTTTACTATCTCTGTAACATCCCCGGCCTTGCTCTCCTATGTCCGTACCATCTCCAGCCTTGCATTCATCTCTCTGTAACATCTCCAGCTTTGCGTTCCTCTCTCTGTAAGACTTCCAGCCTTGCTTTCCACTCTCTGTAACATCACTAGCCTTGCTTTGCTCTCTCTTTAACATCTGCAAACTTGCTTTACTATCTCTGTAACATCTCCGGCCTTGCTTTCCACTCTCTGTAACATCTCCAGCCTTGCTTTCCTCTCTCTGTAACATCTCCGGCCTTGCATTCATATCTCTGTAACATGTCCAGCCTTGCATTCCTATCTCATTCACATCTCCGGCCTTGCATTCCTATCTCTGTAACATCTCCGGCTTGCTTTCCAATCTCTGTAATATGTCCAGCATTACTTTCCTATCTCTGTAACATCTCCACCCTTGCGTTCCACTCTCTGTAACATCTGCAAACTTGCTTTGCTCTCTCTGTAACATCTCCAGCCTTGCTTTGCTATCTCTGTAAAATCTCCAGCCATGCTTTCATATCTCCGTAACATCTCCGGCCTTGCTTTCTCCTCTCTGTAACATCTGCAAACTTGCTTTCATATCTCTGTAACATCTCCGGCCATGCTTTCCATTCTCTGAAACATCTCCAGCCTTGCTTTCCACTCTCTGTAACATCTGCAAACATGCTTTCCTATCTCTGTAACATCTGTTGCCTTGCTTTCCTCTCTCTGTAACACCTGCAAACTTGCTTTACTATCTCTGTAACATCTCCGGCCTTGCTTTCCACTCTCGGAAACATCTCCAGCGTTGCTTTGCTCTCTCTGTAACATCTGCAAACTTGCTTTACAATTGCTGAAACATCTCCGGCTTGCTTTCCACTCTCAGAAACATCTCCAGCCTTGATTTCCTCTCTCTGTAACATCTCCAGACTTGCTTTCATATCTCTGTAACGTTTTCAGCCTTGCTTTCATATCTCTGTAACATCTCCGGTCTGGCATTCCTATCTCATTAACATCTTCGGTCTTGCATTCCTATTTCTGTAACATCTCCGGCTTGCTTTCCAATCTCTGTAACATCTCCAGCATTGCTTTCATATCCCTGTAACATCTCCGGCCATGCTTTCCACTCTCTGAAACATCTCCAGCCTTGCTTTCCACTCTCTGAAACATCTCCAGCCTTGCTTTCATATCTCTGTAACATCTCCAGACTTGCTTTCCCCTCTCTGTAACATCTGCAAACTTGCTTTCCTATCTCTGTAACATCTCCGGCCATACTTTCCACTCTCCGAAACATCTCCAGCCTTGCTTTCCACTCTCTGTAACATCTGCAAACATACTTTCCTATCTCTGTAACATCTGTTGCCTTGCTTTCCTCTCTCTGTAACATCTGCAAACATGCTTTACTATCTCTGTAACATCCCCGGCCTTGCTTTCCTATCTCTGTACCATCTCTAGCCTTGCATTCATCTCTCTGTAACATCTCCTGCTTTGCGTTCCTCCCTCTGTAACATTTCCAGCCTTGTTTTCCACTCTCTGTAACATCTCCAGCTTTGCGTTCGTCTCTCTGTAACATCTCCAGCCTTGCTTTCCACTCTCTGAAACATCTCTAGCATTGCTTTGCTATCTCTGTAACATCTCGAGCCTTGCATTCCTATCTCATTAACATCTTCGGCCTTGCATTCCTATTTCTGAAACATCTCCGGCTTGCTTTCCAATCTCTGTAATATGTCCAGCATTGCTGTCCTTTCCCTGTAACATCTCGAGCCTTGCTTTCCACTCTCTGTAACATCTCCAGCCTTGCTTTTCACTCTCTGTAACATCTGAAAACTTGCTTTGCTATCTCTGTAATATCTCCAGCCTTGCTTTGCAATCTCTGTAACATCTCCAGCCTTGCATTCCACTCTGTAACATCTCCAGACTTGCTTTTATCTCTCTGTAACATCTGCAAACTTGCTTTGCTATCTCTGTAATATCTCCAGCCTTGCTTTGCAATCTCTGTAACATCTCCAGCCTTGCATTCCACTCTGTAACATCTCCAGCCTTGCTTTTATCTCTCTGTAACATCTGCAAACTTGCTTTGCTATCTCTGTAACTTCTCCAGCCTTGCTTTGCTATCTCTGTAAAATCTCCAGCCATGCTTTCATATCTCTGTAACATCTCCGACCTTGCTTTCTCCTCACTGTAACATCTGCAAACTTGCTTTCATATCTCTGTAACATCTCCGGCCATGCTTTCCATTCTCTGAAACATCTCCAGCCTTGCTTTCCCCTCTCTGTAACATCTGCAAACATGCTTTCCTATCTCTGTAACATCTGTTGCCTTGCTTTCCTCTCTCTGTAACACCTGCAAACTTGCTTTACTATCTCTGTAACATCTCCGGCCTTGCTTTCCTTATCTGTACCATCTCTAGCCTTGCATTCATCTCTCTGTAACATCTCCAGCTTTGCGTTCCTCTCTCTGTAAGAGTTCCATCCTTGCTTTCCACTCTCTGTAACATCTCTAGCTTTGCGTTCCTCTCTCTGTAACATCTCCAGCCTTGCTTTCCACTCTCTGAAACATCTCCAGCGTTGCTTTGCTCTCTCTGTAACATCTGCAAACTTGCTTTACAATTGCTGAAACATCTCCGGCTTGCTTTCCACTCTCAGAAACATCTCCAGCCTTGATTTCCTCTCTCTGTAACATCTCCAGACTTGCTTTCATATCTCTGTAACGTTTTCAGCCTTGCTTTCATATCTCTGTAACATCTCCGGTCTGGCATTCCTATCTCATTAACATCTTCGGTCTTGCATTCCTATTTCTGTAACATCTCCGGCTTGCTTTCCAATCTCTGTAACATCTCCAGCATTGCTTTCATATCCCTGTAACATCTCCGGCCATGCTTTCCACTCTCTGAAACATCTCCAGCCTTGCTTTCCACTCTCTGAAACATCTCCAGCCTTGCTTTCATATCTCTGTAACATCTCCAGACTTGCTTTCCCCTCTCTGTAACATCTGCAAACTTGCTTTCCTATCTCTGTAACATCTCCGGCCATACTTTCCACTCTCCGAAACATCTCCAGCCTTGCTTTCCACTCTCTGTAACATCTGCAAACATACTTTCCTATCTCTGTAACATCTGTTGCCTTGCTTTCCTCTCTCTGTAACATCTGCAAACATGCTTTACTATCTCTGTAACATCCCCGGCCTTGCTTTCCTATCTCTGTACCATCTCTAGCCTTGCATTCATCTCTCTGTAACATCTCCTGCTTTGCGTTCCTCCCTCTGTAACATTTCCAGCCTTGTTTTCCACTCTCTGTAACATCTCGAGCTTTGCGTTCGTCTCTCTGTAACATCTCCAGCCTTGCTTTCCACTCTCTGAAACATCTCTAGCATTGCTTTGCTATCTCTGTAATATCTCGAGCCTTGCATTCCTATCTCATTAACATCTTCGGCCTTGCATTTCTATTTCTGTAACATCTCCGGCTTGCTTTCCAATCTCTGTAATATGTCCAGCATTGCTGTCCTTTCCCTGTAACATCTCGAGCCTTGCTTTCCACTCTCTGTAACATCTCCAGCCTTGCTTTTCACTCTCTGTAACATCTGAAAACTTGCTTTGCTATCTCTGTAATATCTCCAGCCTTGCTTTGCAATCTCTGTAACATCTCCAGCCTTGCATTCCACTCTGTAACATCTCCAGACTTGCTTTTATCTCTCTGTAACATCTGCAAACTTGCTTTGCTATCTCTGTAATATCTCCAGCCTTGCTTTGCAATCTCTGTAACATCTCCAGCCTTGCATTCCACTCTGTAACATCTCCAGACTTGTTTTTATCTCTCTGTAACATCTGCAAACTTGCTTTGCTATCTCTGTAATATCTCCAGCCTTGCTTTGCAATCTCTGTAACATCTCCAGCCTTGCATTCCACTCTGTAACATCTCCAGCCTTGCTTTTATCTCTCTGTAACATCTGCAAACTTGCTTTGCTATCTCTGTAACTTCTCCAGCCTTGCTTCGCTACCTCTGTAACATCTCCAGCATTCCTTTCATATCTCTGTAACATCTCCAGCCTTGCATTCATCTCTCTGTAACATCTCCAGCTTTGCGTTCCTCTCTCTGTAAGAGTTCCAGCCTTGCTTTCCACTCTCTGTAACATCTCTAGCCTTGCTTTGCTCTCTCTTTAACATCTGCAAACTTGCTTTACTATCTCTGTAACATCTCCGGCCTTGCTTTCCACTCTCTGTAACATCTCCAGCCTTGCTTTCCTCTCTCTGTAACATCTCCGGCCTTGCATTCATATCTCTGTAACATGTCCAGCCTTGCATTCCTATCTCATTCACATCTCCGGCCTTGCATTCCTATCTCTGTAACATCTCCGGCTTGCTTTCCAATCTCTGTAATATGTCCAGCATTGCTTTCCTATCTCTGTAACATCTCCACCCTTGCGTTCCACTCTCTGTAACATCTCAGCCTTGCTTTTCACTCTCTGTAGCATCTGCAAACTTGCTTTGCTCTCTCTGTAACATCTCCAGCCTTGCTTTGCTGTCTCTGTAAAATCTCCAGCCATGCTTTCATATCTCTGTAACATCTCCGGCCTTGCTTTCTACTCACTGTAACATCTGCAAACTTGCTTTCATATCTCTGTAACATCTCCGGCCATGCTTTCCATTCTCTGAAACATCTCCAGCCTTGCTTTCCACTCTCTGTAACATCTGCAAACATGCTTTCCTATCTCTGTAACATCTGTTGCCTTGCTTTCCTCTCTCTGTAACATCTGCAAACTTGCTTTACTATCTCTGTAACATCTCCGGCCTTGCTTTCCTATGTCTGTACCATCTCTAGCCTTGCATTCATCTCTTTGTATCATCACCAGCTTTGCGTTCCTCTCTCTGTAAGAGTTCCATCCTTGCTTTCCACTCTGTAACATCTCTAGCTTTGCGTTCCTCTCTCTGTAACATCTCCAGCCTTGCTTTCCACTCTCTGAAACATCTCCAGCGTTGCCTTGCTCTCTCTGTAACATCTGCAAACTTGCTTTACTATTGCTGAAACATCTCCGGCCTTGCTTTCCACTCTCAGAAACATCTCCAGCCTTGATTTCCTCTCTCTGTAACATCTCCAGACTTGCTTTCATATCTCTGTAACATCTCCGGCCTTGCTTTCCTATGTCTGTACCATCTCCAGCATTGCTTTCATATCCCTGTAACATCTCCGGCCATGCTTTCCACTCTCTGAAACATCTCCAGCCTTGCTTTCCACTCTCTGAAACATCTCCAGCCTTGCTTTTCACTCTCTGTAACATCTGCAAACTTGCTTTGCTATCTCTGTAACATCTCCAGCCTTCCTTTGCTATCTCTGTAACATCTCCAGCCTTGCTTTCATATCTCTGTATCATCGCCGGCCTTGCTTTCCCCTCTCTGTAACATCTGCAAACTTGCTTTCATATCTCTGTAACATCTGCGGCCATGCTTTCCACTCTCTGAAACATCTCCAGCCTTGCTTTCCACTCTCTGTAACATCTCCAGCCTTGCTTTCATATCTGTGTAACATCTCCGGCCATGCTTTCCATTCTCTGAAACATCTCAAACCTTGCTTTCCACTCTCTGTAATATCTGCAAACATGCTTTCCTATCTCTGTAACATCTGTTGCCTTGCTTTCCTCTCTCTGTAACTTCTGCAAACATGCTTTACTATCTCTGTAACATCCCCGGCCTTGCTCTCCTATGTCCGTACCATCTCCAGCCTTGCATTCATCTCTCTGTAACATCTCCAGCTTTGCGTTCCTCTCTATGTAACATCTCCAGCCTTGCTTTCCACTCTCTGTAACATCTCCAGCTTTGCGTTCCTCTCTCTGTAACATCTCCAGCCTTGCTTTCCATTCTCTGAAACATTTCTAGCCTTGCTTTGCTCTCTCAGTAACATCTGCAAACTTGCTTTACTATCTCTGTAACATCTCCGGCCTTGCTGTCCTCTCTCTGTAACATCTCCAGCCTTGCTTTCATATCTCTGTAACATCTCCGGCCTTGCTTTCCCCTCTCTGTAACATCTCCAGCCTTGCTTTCCACTCTCTGTAACATCTGCAAACATGCTTTACTGTCTCTGTAACATCTGTTGCCTTGCTTTCCTCTCTCTGTAACATCTGCAAACATGCTTTACTATATCTGTAACATCCCCGGCCTTGCTTTTCACTCTCTGTAACATCTGCAACTTGCTTTGCTATCTCTGTAACATCTCCAGCCTTGCTTTGCTATCTCTGTAACATCTCCAGCCTTGCTTTCATATCTCTGTAACATCTCCAGCCTTGCTTTCATATCTGTGTAACATCTCCGGCCATTCTTTCCACTCTCTGAAACATCTCCAACCTTGCTTTCCACTCTCTGTAATATCTGCAAACATGCTTTCCTATCTCTGTAACATCTGTTGCCTTGCTTTCCTCTCTCTGTAACATCTGCAAACATGCTTTACTATCTCTGTAACATCCCCGGCCTTGCTCTCCTATGTCCGTACCATCTCCAGCCTTGCATTCATCTCTCTGTAACATCTCCAGCTTTGCGTTCCTCTCTCTGTAAGACTTCCAGCCTTGCTTTCCACTCTCTGTAACATCACTAGCCTTGCTTTGCTCTCTCTTTAACATCTGCAAACTTGCTTTACTATCTCTGTAACATCTCCGGCCTTGCTTTCCACTCTCTGTAACATCTCCAGCCTTGCTTTCCTCTCTCTGTAACATCTCCGGCCTTGCATTCATATCTCTGTAACATGTCCAGCCTTGCATTCCTATCTCATTCACATCTCCGGCCTTGCATTCCTATCTCTGTAACATCTCCGGCTTGCTTTCCAATCTCTGTAATATGTCCAGCATTACTTTCCTATCTCTGTAACATCTCCACCCTTGCGTTCCACTCTCTGTAACATCTGCAAACTTGCTTTGCTCTCTCTGTAACATCTCCAGCCTTGCTTTGCTATCTCTGTAAAATCTCCAGCCATGCTTTCATATCTCCATAACATCTCCGGCCTTGCTTTCTCCTCTCTGTAACATCTGCAAACTTGCTTTCATATCTCTGTAACATCTCCGGCCATGCTTTCCATTCTCTGAAACATCTCCAGCCTTGCTTTCCACTCTCTGTAACATCTGCAAACATGCTTTCCTATCTCTGTAACATCTGTTGCCTTGCTTTCCTCTCTCTGTAACACCTGCAAACTTGCTTTACTATCTCTGTAACATCTCCGGCCTTGCTTTCCTATGTCTGTACCATCTCTAGCCTTGCATTCATCTCTCTGTAACATCTCCAGCATTGCGTTCCTCTCTCTGTAAGAGTTCCATCCTTGCTTTCCACTCTCTGTAACATCTCTAGCTTTGCGTCCCTCTCTCTGTAACATCTCCAGCCTTGCCTTCCACTCTCTGAAACATCTCCAGCGTTGCTTTGCTCTCTCTGTAACATCTGCAAACTTGCTTTACTATTGCTGAAACATCTCCGGCTTGCTTTCCACTCTCAGAAACATCTCCAGCCTTGATTTCCTCTCTCTGTAACATCTCCAGACTTGCTTTCATATCTCTGTAACGTTTTCAGCCTTGCTTTCATATCTCTGTAACATCTCCGGTCTGGCATTCCTATCTCATTAACATCTTCGGTCTTGCATTCCTATTTCTGTAACATCTCTGGCTTGCTTTCCAATCTCTGTAACATCTCCAGCATTGCTTTCATATCCCTGTAACATCTCCGGCCATGCTTTCCACTCTCTGAAACATCTCCAGCCTTGCTTTCCACTCTCTGAAACATCTCCAGCCTTGCTTTCATATCCCTGTAACATCTCCAGACTTGCTTTCCCCTCTCTGTAACATCTGCAAACTTGCTTTCCTATCTCTGTAACATCTCCGGCCATACTTTCCACTCTCCGAAACATCTCCAGCCTTGCTTTCCACTCTCTGTAACATCTGCAAACATGCTTTACTATCTCTGTAACATCCCCGGCCTTGCTTTCCTATCTCTGTACCATCTCTAGCCTTGCATTCATCTCTCTGTAACATCTCCTGCTTTGCGTTCCTCCCTCTGTAACATTTCCAGCCTTGTTTTCCACTCTCTGTAACATCTCCAGCTTTGCGTTCGTCTCTCTGTAACATCTCCAGCCTTGCTTTCCACTCTCTGAAACATCTCTAGCATTGCTTTGCTATCTCTGTAACATCTCGAGCCTTGCATTCCTATCTCATTAACATCTTCGGCCTTGCATTCCTATTTCTGTAACATCTCCGGCTTGCTTTCCAATCTCTGTAATATGTCCAGCATTGCTGTCCTTTCCCTGTAACATCTCGAGCCTTGCTTTCCACTCTCTGTAACATCTCCAGCCTTGCTTTTCACTCTCTGTAACATCTGAAAACTTGCTTTGCTATCTCTGTAATATCTCCACCTTGCTTTGCAATCTCTGTAACATCTCCAGCCTTGCATTCCACTCTGTAACATCTCCAGACTTGCTTTGATCTCTCTGTAACATCTGCAAACTTGCTTTGCTATCTCTGTAATATCTCCAGCCTTGCTTTGCAATCTCTGTAACATCTCCAGCCTTGCATTCCACTCTGTAACATCTCCAGCCTTGCTTTTATCTCTCTGTAACATCTGCAAACTTGCTTTGCTATCTCTGTAACTTCTCCAGCCTTGCTTCGCTACCTCTGTAACATCTCCAGCATTCCTTTCATATCTCTGTAACATCTCCAGCCTTGCATTCATCTCTCTGTAACATCTCCAGCTTTGCGTTCCTCTCTCTGTAAGAGTTCCAGCCTTGCTTTCCACTCTCTGTAACATCTCTAGCCTTGCTTTGCTCTCTCTTTAACATCTGCAAACTTGCTTTACTATCTCTGTAACATCTCCGGCCTTGCTTTCCACTCTCTGTAACATCTCCAGCCTTGCTTTCCTCTCTCTGTAACATCTCCGGCCTTGCATTCATATCTCTGTAACATGTCCAGCCTTGCATTCCTATCTCATTCACATCTCCGGCCTTGCATTCCTATCTCTGTAACATCTCCGGCTTGCTTTCCAATCTCTGTAATATGTCCAGCATTGCTTTCCTATCTCTGTAACATCTCCACCCTTGCGTTCCACTCTCTGTAACATCTCAGCCTTGCTTTTCACTCTCTGTAACATCTGCAAACTTGCTTTGCTCTCTCTGTAACATCTCCAGCCTTGCTTTGCTATCTCTGTAAAATCTCCAGCCATGCTTTCATATCTCTGTAACATCTCCGGCCTTGCTTTCTCCTCACTGTAACATCTGCAAACTTGCTTTCATATCTCTGTAACATCTCCGGCCATGCTTTCCATTCTCTGAAACATCTCCAGCCTTGCTTTCCCCTCTCTGTAACATCTGCAAACATGCTTTCAAATCTCTGTAACATCTGTTGCCTTGCTTTCCTCTCTCTGTAACATCTGCAAACTTGCTTTACTATCTCTGTAACATCTCCGGCCTTGCTTTCCTATGTCTGTACCATCTCTAGCCTTGCATTCATCTCTTTGTAACATCTCCAGCTTTGCGTTCCTCTCTCTGTAAGAGTTCCATCCTTGCTTTCCACTCTCTGTAACATCTCTAGCTTTGCGTTCCTCTCTCTGTAACATCTCCAGCCTTGCTTTCCACTCTCTGAAACATCTCCAGCGTTGCCTTGCTCTCTCTGTAACATCTGCAAACTTGCTTTACTATTGCTGAAACATCTCCGGCCTTGCTTTCCACTCTCAGAAACATCTCCAGCCTTGATTTCCTCTCTCTGTAACATCTCCAGACTTGCTTTCATATCTCTGTAACATCTCCGGCCTTGCTTTCCTATATCTGTACCATCTCTAGCCTTGCATTCATCTCTTTGTAACATCTCCAGCTTTGCGTTCCTCTCTCTGTAAGAGTTCCATCCTTGCTTTCCACTCTCTGTAACATCTCTAGCTTTGCTTTCCTCTCTCTGTAACATCTCCAGCCTTGCTTTCCACTCTCTGAAACATCTCCAGCGTTGCCTTGCTCTCTCTGTAACATCTGCAAACTTGCTTTACTATTGCTGAAACATCTCCGGCCTTGCTTTCCACTCTCAGAAACATCTCCAGCCTTGATTTCCTCTCTCTGTAACATCTCCAGACTTGCTTTCATATCTCTGTAACGTTTCCAGCCTTGCTTTCATATCTCTGTAAAATCTCCGGTCTGGCATTCCTATCTCATTAACATCTTCGGTCTTGCATTCCTATTTCTGTAACATCTCCGGCTTGCTTTCCAATCTCTGTAACATCTCCAGCATTGCTTTCATATCCCTGTAACATCTCCGGCCATGCTTTCCACTCTCTGAAACATCTCCAGCCTTGCTTTCCACTCTCTGAAACATCTCCAGCCTTGCTTTCATATCTCTGTAACATTTCCAGGCTTGCTTTCCCCTCTCTGTAACATCTGCAAACTTGCTTTCCTATCTCTGTAACATCTCCGGCCATACTTTCCACTCTCCGAAACATCTCCAGCCTTGCTTTCCACTCTCTGTAACATCTGCAAGCATACTTTCCTATCTCTGTAACATCTGTTGCCTTGCTTCCCTCTCTCTGTAACATCTGCAAACATGCTTTACTATCTCTGTAACATCCCCGGCCTTGCTTTCCTATCTCTGTACCATCTCTAGCCTTGCATTCATCTCTCTGTAACATCTCCTGCTTTGCGTTCCTCCCTCTGTAACATTTCCAGCCTTGTTTTCCACTCTCTGTAACATCTCCAGCTTTGCGTTCGTCTCTCTGTAACATCTCCAGCCTTGCTTTCCACTCTCTGAAACATCTCTAGCATTGCTTTGCTATCTCTGTAACATCTCGAGCCTTGCATTCCTATCTCATTAACATCTTCGGCCTTGCATTCCTATTTCTGTAACATCTCCGGCTTGCTTTCCAATCTCTGTAATATGTCCAGCATTGCTGTCCTTTCCCTGTAACATCTCGAGCCTTGCTTTCCACTCTCTGTAACATCTCCAGCCTTGCTTTTCACTCTCTGTAACATCTGAAAACTTGCTTTGCTATCTCTGTAATATCTCCAGCCTTGCTTTGCAATCTCTGTAACATCTCCAGCCTTGCATTCCACTCTGTAACATCTCCAGACTTGCTTTTATCTCTCTGTAACATCTGCAAACTTGCTTTGCTATCTCTGTAATATCTCCAGCCTTGCTTTGCAATCTCTGTAACATCTCCAGCCTTGCATTCCACTCTGTAACATCTCCAGCCTTGCTTTTATCTCTCTGTAACATCTGCAAACTTGCTTTGCTATCTCTGTAACTTCTCCAGCCTTGCTTTGCTATCTCTGTAAAATCTCCAGCCATGCTTTCATATCTCTGTAACATCTCCGACCTTGCTTTCTCCTCACTGTAACATCTGCAAACTTGCTTTCATATCTCTGTAACATCTCCGGCCATGCTTTCCATTCTCTGAAACATCTCCAGCCTTGCTTTCCCCTCTCTGTAACATCTGCAAACATGCTTTCCTATCTCTGTAACAGCTGTTGCCTTGCTTTCCTCTCTCTGTAACATCTGCAAACATGCTTTACTGTCTCTGTAACATTACCGGCCTTGCATTCATCTCTCTGTAACATCTCCAGCATTGCGTTCCTCTCTCTGTAATATCTCCAGCCTTGCTTTCCATTCTCTGAAACATCTCTAGCCTTGCTTTGCTCTCTCTGTAACATCTGCAAACTTGCCTTTACTATCTCTGTAACATGTCCAGCATTGCTTTTCTATCCCTGTAATATCTCCAGCCTTGCCTTCCACTCTCTGTAACATCTCCAGCCTTGCTTTTCACTCTCTGTAACATCTGCAAACTTGTATTACTATCTCTGTAACATCTCCGGCCTTGCTTTGCTATCTCTGTAACAGCTTTGAGGAGAAAGTGAGGTCTGCAGACGCTGGAGATCAGAGCTGAAAATGTGTTGCTGGAAAAGCGCAGCAGGTCAGGCAGCATCCAGGGAACAGGAGAATCGACATTTCGGGCATAAGCCCTTCTTCAGGAATGAAGAAAGTGTGTCCAGCAGGTTAAGATAAAAGGTAGGAAGTAGGGACTTGGGGGCGGGGCGTCAGAAATTTGAGAGGTGGAAAGAGGTCAAGGTGAGGGTGATCGGTCAGACTGGGGTGGGGGCGGAGAGGTCGGGAAGAAAATTGCAGGTTAGGAAGGCGGTGCTGAATTCGATGGATTTGACTGAGACAGGGTGGGGGAGGTGTAATGAGGAAACTGGTGAAATCCGATTTCATCCCTTGAGGTTGGAGGGTTCCTCGGCGGAAGATGAGGCGTTCTTCCTCCAACCGTCCTTTTGTTGTGGTCTGACGATGGATTCCTCTCTTGCATTCCTATCTCTGTAACACCTCCAGCCTTGCTTTCCCCTCTCTGTCACATCTCCAGCCTTGCTTTCATATCTCTGTAACATCTCCAGCCTTGCTTTCCCCTCTCTGTCACATCTGCAAACTTGCTTTCATACCTCTGTAACATCTCCGGCCATGCATTCCACTCTCTGAAACATCTCCGGCCTTGCTTTCCACTCTCTGTAACATCTGCAAACATGCTTTCCTATCTCTGTAACATCTGTTGCAGTGCTTTCCTCTCTCTGTAACATCTGCAAACATGCTTTACTATCTCTGTAACATCTCCGGCCTTGCTTTCCTATCTCTGTACCATCTCTAGCCTTGCATTCATCTCTCTGCAACATCTCCAGCTTTGCGTTCCTCTCGCTGTAACATCTCCAGCCTTGCTTTCCACTCTCTGTAACATGTCCAGCATTGCTTTCCTATCCCTGTAACATCTCCAGCCTTGCTTTCCACTCTCTGTAACATCTCCAGCCTTGCTTTTCTCTCTCTGTGAGATCCGCAAACTTGCTTTGCTATCTCTGTAACATCTCCGGACTTGCTTTGCTATCTCTGTAACATCTCCAGCCTTGCATTCCTATCTCTTTAACATCTCCTGCGATGCTTTCCATTCTCTGAAACATCTCCAGCCATGCTTTCCTCCCTCTGTAACATCTCCAGCCTTGCTTTCCCCTCTCTGTAACATCTGCAAACATGCTTTACTATCTCTGTAACACCTCTGGCCTTGCTTTCCTCTCTCTTTTACATCTCCAGCCTTGCTTCCCTCTCTCTGTAACAGCTGCAACCTTGCTTTCCTCTCTCTGTAACATCTCCAGCCTTGCTTTCATGTCTCTGTAACATCTCCGGCCTTGCATTCCTATCTCTGTAACATCTCCGGCTTGCTTTCCAATCTCTGTAACATGTCCAGCATTGCTTTCCTCTCCCTGTACCATCTCCAGCCTTGCTTTCCACTCTCTGTAACATCTCCAGCCTTGTTTTTCTCTCTCTGTAACATCTGCAAACTTGCTTTGCTATCTCTGTAACATCTCCAGCCTTGCTTTGCTATATCTGTAGGAATGCAAGGCTGGAGATGTTACAGAGATAGCAAAGCAAGTCCGGAGCTGTTACAGAGATAGCAAAGCAAGTTTGCGGATCTCACAGAGAGAGAAAAGCAAGGCTGGAGATGTTACAGAGAGTGGAAAGCAAGGCTGCAGATGTTACAGGGATAGGAAAGCAATGCTGGACATGTTACAGAGAGTGGAAAGCAAGGCTGGAGATGTTACAGCGAGAGGAACGCAAAGCTGGAGATGTTGCAGAGAGATGAATGCAAGGCTAGAGATGATACAGAGATAGTAAAGCAAGGCCGGAGATGTTACAGAGATAGTAAAGCATGTTTGCAGATGTTACAGAGAGAGGAAAGCACGGCAACAGATGTTACAGAGATAGGAAAGCAAGGCTCGAGATGTATCAGAGAGTGGAAAGCATGGCCGGAGATGTTACAGAGGTATGAAAGCAAGTTTGCAGATGTTACAGAGAGGGGAAAGCAAGGCTGGAGATGTTACAGAGATATGAAAGCAAGGCTGGAGATGTTTCAGAGAGGGGAAAGCAAGGCTGGAGATGTTACAGAGATAGGAATGCAAGATAGGAATCCATCGTCAGACCACACAAAACGACGGTTGGAGGAAGAACGCCTCATCTTCCGCCGAGGAACCCTCCAATCACAAGGGATGAAATCGGATTTCACCAGTTTCCTCATTTCCCCTCCCACACCCTGTTTCAGTCAAATCCATCGAATTCAGCACCGCCTTCCTAACCTGCAATTTTCTTCCCGACCTCTCCGCCCCCACCCCAGTCTGACCTATCACCCTCACCTTGACCTCTTTCCACCTCTCACATTTCCGACGCCCCGCCCCCAAGTCCCTCCTCCCTACCTTTTATCTTAACCTGCTGGACACACTTTCTTCATTCCTGAAGAAGGGCTTATGCCCGAAACGTCGATTCTCCTGTTCCCTGGATGCTGCCTGACCTGCTGCGCTTTTCCAGCAACACATTTTCAGCTCTGATCTCCAGCGTCTGCAGACCTCACTTTCTCCTCAAAGCTGTTACAGAGATAGCAAAGCAAGGCTGGAGATGTTACAGAGGTAGTAATGCAAGTTTGCAGATGTTACAGAGAGTGAAAAGCAAGGCTGGAGATGTTACAGTGAGTGGAAAGCAAGGCTGGAGATGTTACAGGGATAGGAAAGCAATGCTGGACATGTTACAGAGATTGGAAAGCGAGCCGGAGATGTTACAGAGATAGGAATGCAAGGCCGAAGATGTTAATGAGATAGGAATGCAACGCCGGAGATGGTACAGAGATATGAATGCAAGGCTAGAGATGTTAGAGAAAAGGAAAGCAAGTCTGGAGATGTTACAGAGAGGTGAAAGCAAGGCTGGAGATGTTACAGAGATAGGAAAGCAAGGCCGGGGATGTTACAGAGAGTGTAAAGCATGTTTGCAGATGTTACAGAGAGAGGAAAACAAGGCAACAGATGTTACACAGGTAGGAAAGTATGTCTGCAGGTGTTACAGAGAGTTGGAAAGCAAGGCAGGAGATGTTTCAGAGAGTGGAAAGCATGCCGGAGATGTTACAGAGATAGGAAAGCAAGTTTGCAGATGTGACAGAGAGGGGAAAGCAAGGCTGGAGATGTTACAGTTATATGAAAGCAAGGCTGGAGATGTTTCAGAGAGTGGAAAGCATGGCCGGAGATGTTACAGAGATAGGAAAGCAAGGCCGGGGATGTTACAGAGATAGGAAAGCAAGTGTGCAGATCTTTCAGAGAGTGGAAAGCAAGGCTGGAGATGTTAAAGAGATAGAAATGCAGGACCGAAGATGTTATTGAGATAGGAATTTCCATACTGGAGATGTTACAGAGATAGCAAAACAAGGCTGGAGATGTTACAGAGAGAGGAACGCAAAGCTGGAGATGTTACAGAGAGATGAATGCAAGGCCAGAGATGGTACAGAAAGAGGAAAGCAAGGATGGAGATGTTACAGAGAGTGGAAAGCAAGGCCGAAGATGTTACAGATATAGGAAAGCAAACTTGCAGATGTTACAGAGAGAGGAAATCAAGTCTCGAGATCTTACTGAGATAGGAATGTAAGGTCGGGGATGTTACAGAGATATGAAAGCAAGGCTGTAACATCTGTTGCCTTGCTTTCCTCTCTCTGTAACATCTGCAAACTTGCTTTACTATCTCTGTAACATCTCCGGCCTTGCTTTCCTATGTCTGTACCGTCTCTAGCCTTGCATTCATCTCTTTGTAACATCTCCAGCTTTGCGTTCCTCTCTCTGTAAGAGTTCCATCCTTGCTTTCCACTCTCTGTAACATCTCTAGCTTTGCTTTCCTCTCTCTGTAACATCTCCAGCCTTGCTTTCCACTCTCTGAAACATCTCCAGCGTTGCCTTGTTCACTCTGTAACATCTGCAAACTTGCTTTACTATTGCTGAAACATCTCCGGCCTTGCTTTCCACTCTCAGAAACATCTCCAGCCTTGATTTCCTCTCTCTGTAACATCTCCAGACTTGCTTTCATATCTCTGTAACGTTTCCAGCCTTGCTTTCATATCTCTGTAAAATCTCCGGTCTGGCATTCCTATCTCATTAACATCTTCGGTCTTGCATTCCTATTTCTGTAACATCTCCGGCTTGCTTTCCAATCTCTGTAACATCTCCAGCATTGCTTTCATATCCCTGTAACATCTCCGGCCATGCTTTCCACTCTCTGAAACATCTCCAGCCTTGCTTTCCACTCTCCGAAACATCTCCAGCCTTGCTTTCATATCTCTGTAACATTTCCAGGCTTGCTTTCCCCTCTCTGTAACATCTCCAGCCTTGCTTTCATATCTCTGTATCATCGCCGGCCTTGCTTTCCCCTCTCTGTAACATCTGCAAACTTGCTTTCATATCTCTGTAACATCTGCGGCCATGCTTTCCACTCTCTGAAACATCTCCAGCCTTGCTTTCCACTCTCTGAAACATCTCCAGCCTTGCTTTCATATCTCTGTAACATCTCCGGCCATGCTTTCCACTCTCTGTAACATCTGTAAACATGCTTTCCTATCTCTGTAACATCTGTTGCCTTGCTTTCCTCTCTCTGTAACATCTGCAAACATGCTTTACTATCTCTGTAACATCCCCGGCCTTGCTTTCCTATCTCTGTACCATCTCTAGCCTTGCATTCATCTCTCTGTAACATCTCCAGCTTTGCGTTCCTCTCTCTGTAACATCTCCAGCCTTGCTTTCCACTCTCTGTAACATCTCCAGCTTTGCGTTCCTCTCTCTGTAACATCTCCAGCCTTGCTTTCCATTCTCTGAAACATTTCTAGCCTTGCTTTGCTCTCTCAGTAACATCTGCAAACTTGCTTTACTATCTCTGTAACATCTCCGGCCATGCTTTCCACTCTGTGTAACATCTCCAGCCTTGCTGTCCTCTCTCTGTAACATCTCCAGCCTTGCTTTCATATCTCTGTAACATCTCCGGCCTTGCTTTCCCCTCTCTGAAACATCTCCAGCCTTGCTTTCCACTCTCTGTAACATCTGCAAACATGCTTTACTGTCTCTGTAACATCTGTTGCCTTGCTTTCCTCTCTCTGTAACATCTGCAAACATGCTTTACTATATCTGTAACATCCCCGGCCTTGCTTTTCACTCTCTGTAACATCTGCAACTTGCTTTGCTATCTCTGTAACATCTCCAGCCTTGCTTTGCTATCTCTGTAACATCTCCAGCCTTGCTTTCATATCTCTGTAACATCTCCAGCCTTGCTTTCATATCTGTGTAACATCTCCGGCCATGCTTTCCACTCTCTGAAACATCTCCAACCTTGCTTTCCACTCTCAGTAATATCTGCAAACATACTTTCCTATCTCTGTAACATCTGTTGCCTTGCTTTCCTCTCTCTGTAACATCTGCAAACATGCTTTACTATCTCTGTAACATCCCCGGCCTTGCTCTCCTATGTCTGTACCATCTCCAGCCTTGCATTCATCTCTCTGTAACATCTCCAGCTTTGCGTTCCTCTCTCTGTAAACTTCCAGCCTTGCTTTCCACTCTCTGTAACATCACTAGCCTTGCTTTGCTCTCTCTTTAACATCTGCAAACTTGCTTTACTATCTCTGTAACATCTCCTGCCTTGCTTTCCACTCTCTGTAACATCTCCAGCCTTGCTTTCCTCTCTCTGTAACATCTCCGGCCTTGCATTCATATCTCTGTAACATGTCCAGCCTTGCATTCCTATCTCATTCACATCTCCGGCCTTGCATTCCTATCTCTGTAACATCTCCGGCTTGCTTTCCAATCTCTGTAATATGTCCAGCATTGCTTTCCTATCTCTGTAACATCTCCACCCTTGCGTTCCACTCTCTGTAACATCTGCAAACTTGCTTTGCTCTCTCTGTAACATCTCCAGCCTTGCTTTGCTATCTCTGTAAAATCTCCAGCCATGCTTTCATATCTCTGTAACATCTCCGGCCTTGCTTTCTCCTCTCTGTAACATCTGCAAACTTGCTTTCATATCTCTGTAACATCTCAGGCCATGCTTTCCATTCTCTGAAACATCTCCAGCCTTGCTTTCCACTCTCTGTAACATCTGCAAACATGCTTTCCTATCTCTGTAACATCTGTTGCCTTGCTTTCCTCTCTCTGTAACACCTGCAAACTTGCTTTACTATCTCTGTAACATCTCCGGCCTTGCTTTCCTATGTCTGTACCATCACTAGCCTTGCATTCATCTCTCTGTAACATCTCCAGCATTGCGTTCCTCTCTCTGTAAGAGTTCCATCCTTGCTTTCCACTCTCTGTAACATCTCTAGCTTTGCGTTCCTCTCTCTGTAACATCTCCAGCCTTGCCTTCCACTCTCTGAAACATCTCCAGCGTTGCTTTGCTCTCTCTGTAACATCTGCAAACTTGCTTTACTATTGCTGAAACATCTCCGGCTTGCTTTCCACTCTCAGAAACATCTCCAGCCTTGATTTCCTCTCTCTGTAACATCTCCAGACTTGCTTTCATATCTCTGTAACGTTTTCAGCCTTGCTTTCATATCTCTGTAACATCTCCGGTCTGGCATTCCTATCTCATTAACATCTTCGGTCTTGCATTCCTATTTCTGTAACATCTCCGGCTTGCTTTCCAATCTCTGTAACATCTCCAGCATTGCTTTCATATCCCTGTAACATCTCCGGCCATGCTTTCCACTCTCTGAAACATCTCCAGCCTTGCTTTCCACTCTCTGAAACATCTCCAGCCTTGCTTTCATATCTCTGTAACATCTCCAGACTTGCTTTCCCCTCTCTGTAACATCTGCAAACTTGCTTTCCTATCTCTGTAACATCTCCGGCCATACTTTCCACTCTCCGAAACATCTCCAGCCTTGCTTTCCACTCTCTGTAACATCTGCAAACATACTTTCCTATCTCTGTAACATCTGTTGCCTTGCTTTCCTCTCTCTGTAACATCTGCAAACATGCTTTACTATCTCTGTAACATCCCCGGCCTTGCTTTCCTATCTCTGTACCATCTCTAGCCTTGCATTCATCTCTCTGTAACATCTCCTGCTTTGCGTTCCTCCCTCTGTAACATTTCCAGCCTTGTTTTCCACTCTCTGTAACATCTCCAGCTTTGCGTTCGTCTCTCTGTAACATCTCCAGCCTTGCTTTCCACTCTCTGAAACATCTCTAGCATTGCTTTGCTATCTCTGTAACATCTCGAGCCTTGCATTCCTATCTCATTAACATCTTCGGCCTTGCATTCCTATTTCTGTAACATCTCCGGCTTGCTTTCCAATCTCTGTAATATGTCCAGCATTGCTGTCCTTTCCCTGTAACATCTCGAGCCTTGCTTTCCACTCTCTGTAACATCTCCAGCCTTGCTTTTCACTCTCTGTAACATCTGAAAACTTGCTTTGCTATCTCTGTAATATCTCCACCTTGCTTTGCAATCTCTGTAACATCTCCAGCCTTGCATTCCACTCTGTAACATCTCCAGACTTGCTTTGATCCCTCTGTAACATCTGCAAACTTGCTTTGCTATCTCTGTAATATCTCCAGCCTTGCTTTGCAATCTCTGTAACATCTCCAGCCTTGCATTCCACTCTGTAACATCTCCAGCCTTGCTTTTATCTCTCTGTAACATCTGCAAACTTGCTTTGCTATCTCTATAACTTCTCCAGCCTTGCTTCGCTACCTCTGTAACATCTCCAGCATTCCTTTCATATCTCTGTAACATCTCCAGCCTTGCATTCATCTCTCTGTAACATCTCCAGCTTTGCGTTCCTCTCTCTGTAAGAGTTCCAGCCTTGCTTTCCACTCTCTGTAACATCTCTAGCCTTGCTTTGCTCTCTCTTTAACATCTGCAAACTTGCTTTACTATCTCTGTAACATCTCCGGCCTTGCTTTCCACTCTCTGTAACATCTCCAGCCTTGCTTTCCTCTCTCTGTAACATCTCCGGCCTTGCATTCATATCTCTGTAACATGTCCAGCCTTGCATTCCTATCTCATTCACATCTCCGGCCTTGCATTCCTATCTCTGTAACATCTCCGGCTTGCTTTCCAATCTCTGTAATATGTCCAGCATTGCTTTCCTATCTCTGTAACATCTCCACCCTTGCGTTCCACTCTCTGTAACATCTCAGCCTTGCTTTTCACTCTCTGTAACATCTGCAAACTTGCTTTGCTCTCTCTGTAACATCTCCAGCCTTGCTTTGCTATCTCTGTAAAATCTCCAGCCATGCTTTCATATCTCTGTAACATCTCCGGCCTTGCTTTCTCCTCACTGTAACATCTGCAAACTTGCTTTCATATCTCTGTAACATCTCCGGCCATGCTTTCCATTCTCTGAAACATCTCCAGCCTTGCTTTCCCCTCTCTGTAACATCTGCAAACATGCTTTCCTATCTCTGTAACATCTGTTGCCTTGCTTAACTCTCTCTGTAACATCTGAAAACTTGCTTTACTATCTCTGTAACATCTCCGGCCTTGCTTTCCTATGTCTGTACCATCTCTAGCCTTGCATTCATCTCTTTGTAACATCTCCAGCTTTGCGTTCCTCTCTCTGTAAGAGTTCCATCCTTGCTTTCCACTCTCTGTAACATCTCTAGCTTTGCGTTCCTCTCTCTGTAACATCTCCAGCCTTGCTTTCCACTCTCTGAAACATCTCCAGCGTTGCCTTGCTCTCTCTGTAACATCTGCAAACTTGCTTTACTATTGCTGAAACATCTCCGGCCTTGCTTTCCACTCTCAGAAACATCTCCAGCCTTGATTTCCTATCTCTGTAACATCTCCACCCTTGCGTTCCACTCTCTGTAACATCTGCAAACTTGCTTTGCTCTCTCTGTAACATCTCCAGCCTTGCTTTGCTATCTCTGTAAAATCTCCAGCCATGCTTTCATATCTCTGTAACATCTCCGGCCTTGCTTTCTCCTCTCTGTAACATCTGCAAACTTGCTTTCATATCTCTGTAACATCTCCAGCCTTGCTTTCCACTCTCTGTAACATCTGCAAACATGCTTTCCTATCTCTGTAACATCTGTTGCCTTGCTTTCCTCTCTCTGTAACACCTGCAAACTTGCTTTACTATCTCTGTAACATCTCCGGCCTTGCTTTCCTATGTCTGTACCATCACTAGCCTTGCATTCATCTCTCTGTAACATCTCCAGCATTGCGTTCCTCTCTCTGTAAGAGTTCCATCCTTGCTTTCCACTCTCTGTAACATCTCTAGCTTTGCGTTCCTCTCTCTGTAACATCTCCAGCCTTGCCTTCCACTCTCTGAAACATCTCCAGCGTTGCTTTGCTCTCTCTGTAACATCTGCAAACTTGCTTTACTATTGCTGAAACATCTCCGGCTTGCTTTCCACTCTCAGAAACATCTCCAGCCTTGATTTCCTCTCTCTGTAACATCTCCAGACTTGCTTTCATATCTCTGTAACGTTTTCAGCCTTGCTTTCATATCTCTGTAACATCTCCGGTCTGGCATTCCTATCTCATTAACATCTTCGGTCTTGCATTCCTATTTCTGTAACATCTCCGGCTTGCTTTCCAATCTCTGTAACATCTCCAGCATTGCTTTCATATCCCTGTAACATCTCCGGCCATGCTTTCCACTCTCTGAAACATCTCCAGCCTTGCTTTCCACTCTCTGAAACATCTCCAGCCTTGCTTTCATATCTCTGTAACATCTCCAGACTTGCTTTCCCCTCTCTGTAACATCTGCAAACTTGCTTTCCTATCTCTGTAACATCTCCGGCCATACTTTCCACTCTCCGAAACATCTCCAGCCTTGCTTTCCACTCTCTGTAACATCTGCAAACATACTTTCCTATCTCTGTAACATCTGTTGCCTTGCTTTCCTCTCTCTGTAACATCTGCAAACATGCTTTACTATCTCTGTAACATCCCCGGCCTTGCTTTCCTATCTCTGTACCATCTCTAGCCTTGCATTCATCTCTCTGTAACATCTCCTGCTTTGCGTTCCTCCCTCTGTAACATTTCCAGCCTTGTTTTCCACTCTCTGTAACATCTCCAGCTTTGCGTTCGTCTCTCTGTAACATCTCCAGCCTTGCTTTCCACTCTCTGAAACATCTCTAGCATTGCTTTGCTATCTCTGTAACATCTCGAGCCTTGCATTCCTATCTCATTAACATCTTCGGCCTTGCATTCCTATTTCTGTAACATCTCCGGCTTGCTTTCCAATCTCTGTAATATGTCCAGCATTGCTGTCCTTTCCCTGTAACATCTCGAGCCTTGCTTTCCACTCTCTGTAACATCTCCAGCCTTGCTTTTCACTCTCTGTAACATCTGAAAACTTGCTTTGCTATCTCTGTAATATCTCCACCTTGCTTTGCAATCTCTGTAACATCTCCAGCCTTGCATTCCACTCTGTAACATCTCCAGACTTGCTATGATCCCTCTGTAACATCTGCAAACTTGCTTTGCTATCTCTGTAATATCTCCAGCCTTGCTTTGCAATCTCTGTAACATCTCCAGCCTTGCATTCCACTCTGTAACATCTCCAGCCTTGCTTTTATCTCTCTGTAACATCTGCAAACTTGCTTTGCTATCTCTATAACTTCTCCAGCCTTGCTTCGCTACCTCTGTAACATCTCCAGCATTCCTTTCATATCTCTGTAACATCTCCAGCCTTGCATTCATCTCTCTGTAACATCTCCAGCTTTGCGTTCCTCTCTCTGTAAGAGTTCCAGCCTTGCTTTCCACTCTCTGTAACATCTCTAGCCTTGCTTTGGTCTCTCTTTAACATCTGCAAACTTGCTTTACTATCTCTGTAACATCTCCGGCCTTGCTTTCCACTCTCTGTAACATCTCCAGCCTTGCTTTCCTCTCTCTGTAACATCTCCGGCCTTGCATTCATATCTCTGTAACATGTCCAGCCTTGCATTCCTATCTCATTCACATCTCCGGCCTTGCATTCCTATCTCTGTAACATCTCCGGCTTACTTTCCAATCTCTGTAATATGTCCAGCATTGCTTTCCTATCTCTGTAACATCTCCACCCTTGCGTTCCACTCTCTGTAACATCTCAGCCTTGCTTTTCACTCTCTGTAACATCTGCAAACTTGCTTTGCTCTCTCTGTAACATCTCCAGCCTTGCTTTGCTATCTCTGTAAAATCTCCAGCCATGCTTTCATATCTCTGTAACATCTCCGCCCTTGCTTTCTCCTCACTGTAACATCTGCAAACTTGCTTTCATATCTCTGTAACATCTCCGGCCATGCTTTCCATTCTCTGAAACATCTCCAGCCTTGCTTTCCCCTCTCTGTAACATCTGCAAACATGCTTTCCTATCTCTGTAACATCTGTTGCCTTGCTTAACTCTCTCTGTAACATCTGAAAACTTGCTTTACTATCTCTGTAACATCTCCGGCCTTGCTTTCCTATGTCTGTACCATCTCTAGCCTTGCATTCATCTCTTTGTAACATCTCCAGCTTTGCGTTCCTCTCTCTGTAAGAGTTCCATCCTTGCTTTCCACTCTCTGTAACATCTCTAGCTTTGCGTTCCTCTCTCTGTAACATCTCCAGCCTTGCTTTCCACTCTCTGAAACATCTCCAGCGTTGCCTTGCTCTCTCTGTAACATCTGCAAACTTGCTTTACTATTGCTGAAACATCTCCGGCATTGCTTTCCACTCTCAGAAACATCTCCAGCCTTGATTTCCTCTCTCTGTAACATCTCCAGACTTGCTTTCATATCTCTGTAACATCTCCGGCCTTGCTTTCCTATGTCTGTACCATCTCTAGCCTTGCATTCATCTCTTTGTATCATCACCAGCTTTGCGTTCCTCTCTCTGTAAGAGTTCCATCCTTGCTTTCCACTCTCTGTAACATCTCTAGCTTTGCGTTCCTCTCTCTGTAACATCTCCAGCCTTGCTTTCCACTCTCTGAAACATCTCCAGCGTTGCTTTGCTCTCTCTGTAACATCTGCAAACTTGCTTTACTATTGCTGAAACATCTCCGGCCTTGCTTTCCACTCTCAGAAACATCTCCAGCCTTGATTTCCTCTCTCTGTAACATCTCCAGACTTGCTTTCATATCTCTGTAACGTTTCCAGCCTTGCTTTCATATCTCTGTAAAATCTCCGGTCTGGCATTCCTATCTCATTAACATCTTCGGTCTTGCATTCCTATTTCTGCAACATCTCCGGCTTGCTTTCCAATCTCTGTAACATCTCCAGCATTGCTTTCATATCCCTGTAACATCTCCGGCCATGCTTTCCACTCTCTGAAACATCTCCAGCCTTGCTTTCCACTCTCTGAAACATCTCCAGCCTTGCTTTCATATCTCTGTAACATTTCCAGGCTTGCTTTCCCCTCTCTGTAACATCTGCACACTTGCTTTCCTATCTCTGTAACATCTCCGGCCATACTTTCCACTCTCCGAAACATCTCCAGCCTTGCTTTCCACTCTCTGTAACATCTGCAAGCATACTTTCCTATCTCTGTAACATCTGTTGCCTTGCTTCCCTCTCTCTGTAATATCTGCAAACATGCTTTACTATCTCTGTAACATCCCCGGCCTTGCTTTCCTATCTCTGTACCATCTCTAGCCTTGCATTCATCTCTCTGTAACATCTCCTGCTTTGCGTTCCTCCCTCTGTAACATTTCCAGCCTTGTTTTCCACTCTCTGTAACATCTCCAGCTTTGCGTTCGTCTCTCTGTAACATCTCCAGCCTTGCTTTCCACTCTCTGAAACATCTCTAGCATTGCTTTGCTATCTCTGTAACATCTCGAGCCTTCCATTCCTATCTCATTAACATCTTCGGCCTTGCATTCCTATTTCTGTAACATCTCCGGCTTGCTTTCCAATCTCTGTAATATGTCCAGCATTGCTGTCCTTTCCCTGTAACATCTCCAGCCTTTCTTTGCAATCTCTGTAACATCTCCAGCCTTGCAATCCACTCTGTAACATCTCCAGACTTGCTTTTATCTCTCTGTAACATCTGCAAACTTGCTTTGCTATCTCTGTAATATCTCCAGCCTTGCTTTGCAATCTCTGTAACATCTCCAGCCTTGCATTCCACTCTGTAACATCTCCAGCCTTGCTTTTATCTCTCTGTAACATCTGCAAACTTGCTTTGCTATCTCTGTAACTTCTCCAGCCGTGCTTCGCTACCTCTGTAACATCTCCAGCATTCCTTTCATATCTCTGTAACATCTCCAGCCTTGCATTCCTATCTCTGTAACATCTCCAGACTTGCTTTCCACTCTCTGAAACATCTCCAGCCTTGCTTTCATATCTCTGTAACATCTCCAGCCTTGCTTTCCCCTCTCTGTAACATCTGCAAACATGCTTTCCTATCTCTGTAACAGCTGTTGCCTTGCTTTCCTCTCTCTGTAACATCTGCAAACATGCTTTACTGTCTCTGTAACATCACCGGCCTTGCATTCATCTCTCTGTAACATCTCCAGCATTGCGTTCCTCTCTCTGTAACATCTCCAGCCTTGCTTTCCATTCTCTGAAACATCTCTAGCCTTGCTTTGCTCTCTCTGTAACATCTGCAAACTTGTTTTACTATCTCTGTAACATGTCCAGCATTGCTTTTCTATCCCTGTAATATCTCCAGCCTTGCCTTCCACTCTCTGTAACATCTCCAGCCTTGCTTTTCACTCTCTGTAACATCTGCAAACATGCTTTACTATCTCTGTAACATCCCCGGCCTTGCTTTCCTATCTCTGTACCATCTCTAGCCTTGCATTCATCTCTCTGTAACATCTCCTGCTTTGCGTTCCTCCCTCTGTAACATTTCCAGCCTTGTTTTCCACTCTCTGTAACATCTCCAGCTTTGCGTTCGTCTCTCTGTAACATCTCCAGCCTTGCTTTCCACTCTCTGAAACATCTCTAGCATTGCTTTGCTATCTCTGTAACATCTCGAGCCTTGCATTCCTATCTCATTAACATCTTCGGCCTTGCATTCCTATTTCTGTAACATCTCCGGCTTGCTTTCCAATCTCTGTAATATGTCCAGCATTGCTGTCCTTTCCCTGTAACATCTCGAGCCTTGCTTTCCACTCTCTGTAACATCTCCAGCCTTGCTTTTCACTCTCTGTAACATCTGAAAACTTGCTTTGCTATCTCTGTAATATCTCCAGCCTTGCTTTGCAATCTCTGTAACATCTCCAGCCTTGCATTCCACTCTGTAACATCTCCAGACTTGCTTTTATCTCTCTGTAACATCTGCAAACTTGCTTTGCTATCTCTGTAATATCTCCAGCCTTGCTTTGCAATCTCTGTAACATCTCCAGCCTTGCATTCCACTCTGTAACATCTCCAGCCTTGCTTTTATCTCTCTGTAACATCTGCAAACTTGCTTTGCTATCTCTGTAACTTCTCCAGCCTTGCTTCGCTACCTCTGTAACATCTCCAGCATTCCTTTCATATCTCTGTAACATCTCCAGCCTTGCCTTCCTATCTCTGTAACATCTCGAGACTTGCTTTCCACTCTCTGAAACATCTCCAGCCTTGCTTTCATATCTCTGTAACATCTCCAGCCTTGCTTTCCCCTCTCTGTAACATCTGCAAACATGCTTTCCTATCTCTGTAACAGCTGTTGCCTTGCTTTCCTCTCTCTGTAACATCTGCAAACATGCTTTACTGTCTCTGTAACATCACCAGCCTTGCATTCATCTCTCTGTAACATCTCCAGCATTGCGTTCCTCTCTCTGTAACATCTCCAGCCTTGCTTTCCATTCTCTGAAACATCTCTAGCCTTGCTTTGCTCTCTCTGTAACATCTGCAAACTTGCCTTTACTATCTCTGTAACATGTCCAGCATTGCTTTTCTATCCCTGTAATATCTCCAGCCTTGCCTTTCACTCTCTGTAACATCTCCAGCCTTGCTTTTCACTCTCTGTAACATCTGCAAACTTGTATTACTATCTCTGTAACATCTCCGGCCTTGCTTTGCTATCTCTGTAACAGCTTTGAGGAGAAAGTGAGGTCTGCAGACGCTGGAGATCAGAGCTGAAAATGTATTGCTGGAAAAGCGCAGCAGGTCAGGCAGCATCCAGGGAACAGGAGAATCGACATTTCGGGCATAAGCCCTTCTTCAGGAATGAAGAAAGTGTGTCCAGCAGGTTAAGATAAAAGGTAGGGAGGAGGGACTTGGGGGCGGGGCGTCAGAAATGTGAGAGGTGGAAAGAGGTCAAGGTGAGGGTGATCGGTCAGACTGGGGTGGGGGCGGAGAGGTCGGGAAGAAAATTGCAGGTTAGGAAGGCGGTGCTGAATTCGATGGATTTGACTGAGACAGGGTGGGGGAGGTGTAATGAGGAAACTGGTGAAATCCGATTTCATCCCTTGTGGTTGGAGGGTTCCTCGGCGGAAGATGAGGCGTTCTTCCTCCAACCGTCCTTTTGTTGTGGTCTGACGATGGATTCCTCTCTTGCATTCCTATCTCTGTAACACCTCCAGCCTTGCTTTCCCCTCTCTGTCACATCTCCAGCCTTGCTTTCATATCTCTGTAACATCTCCAGCCTTGCTTTCCCCTCTCTGTCACATCTGCAAACTTGCTTTCATACCTCTGTAACATCTCCGGCCATGCATTACACTCTCTGAAACATCTCCGGCCTTGCTTTCCACTCTCTGTAACATCTGCAAACATGCTTTCCTATCTCTGTAACATCTGTTGCCTTGCTTAACTCTCTCTGTAACATCTGAAAACTTGCTTTACTATCTCTGTAACATCTCCGGCCTTGCTTTCCTATGTCTGTACCATCTCTAGCCTTGCATTCATCTCTTTGTAACATCTCCAGCTTTGCGTTCCTCTCTCTGTAAGAGTTCCATCCTTGCTTTCCACTCTCTGTAACATCTCTAGCTTTGCGTTCCTCTCTCTGTAACATCTCCAGCCTTGCTTTCCACTCTCTGAAACATCTCCAGCGTTGCCTTGCTCTCTCTGTAACATCTGCAAACTTGCTTTACTATTGCTGAAACATCTCCGGCCTTGCTTTCCACTCTCAGAAACATCTCCAGCCTTGATTTCCTCTCTCTGTAACATCTCCAGACTTGCTTTCATATCTCTGTAACATCTCCGGCCTTGCTTTCCTATGTCTGTACCATCTCTAGCCTTGCATTCATCTCTTTGTATCATCACCAGCTTTGCGTTCCTCTCTCTGTAAGAGTTCCATCCTTGCTTTCCACTCTCTGTAACATCTCTAGCTTTGCGTTCCTCTCTCTGTAACATCTCCAGCCTTGCTTTCCACTCTCTGAAACATCTCCAGCGTTGCTTTGCTCTCTCTGTAACATCTGCAAACTTGCTTTACTATTGCTGAAACATCTCCGGCCTTGCTTTCCACTCTCAGAAACATCTCCAGCCTTGATTTCCTCTCTCTGTAACATCTCCAGACTTGCTTTCATATCTCTGTAACGTTTCCAGCCTTGCTTTCATATCTCTGTAACATCTCCGGTCTGGCATTCCTATCTCATTAACATCTTCGGTCTTGCATTCCTATTTCTGCAACATCTCCGGCTTGCTTTCCAATCTCTGTAACATCTCCAGCATTGCTTTCATATCCCTGTAACATCTCCGGCCATGCTTTCCACTCTCTGAAACATCTCCAGCCTTGCTTTCCACTCTCTGAAACATCTCCAGCCTTGCTTTCATATCTCTGTAACATTTCCAGGCTTGCTTTCCCCTCTCTGTAACATCTGCACACTTGCTTTCCTATCTCTGTAACATCTCCGGCCATACTTTCCACTCTCCGAAACATCTCCAGCCTTGCTTTCCACTCTCTGTAACATCTGCAAGCATACTTTCCTATCTCTGTAACATCTGTTGCCTTGCTTCCCTCTCTCTGTAATATCTGCAAACATGCTTTACTATCTCTGTAACATCCCCGGCCTTGCTTTCCTATCTCTGTACCATCTCTAGCCTTGCATTCATCTCTCTGTAACATCTCCTGCTTTGCGTTCCTCCCTCTGTAACATTTCCAGCCTTGTTTTCCACTCTCTGTAACATCTCCAGCTTTGCGTTCGTCTCTCTGTAACATCTCCAGCCTTGCTTTCCACTCTCTGAAACATCTCTAGCATTGCTTTGCTATCTCTGTAACATCTCGAGCCTTCCATTCCTATCTCATTAACATCTTCGGCCTTGCATTCCTATTTCTGTAACATCTCCGGCTTGCTTTCCAATCTCTGTAATATGTCCAGCATTGCTGTCCTTTCCCTGTAACATCTCCAGCCTTGCTTTGCAATCTCTGTAACATCTCCAGCCTTGCATTCCACTCTGTAACATCTCCAGACTTGCTTTTATCTCTCTGTAACATCTGCAAACTTGCTTTGCTATCTCTGTAATATCTCCAGCCTTGCTTTGCAATCTCTGTAACATCTCCAGCCTTGCATTCCACTCTGTAACATCTCCAGCCTTGCTTTTATCTCTCTGTAACATCTGCAAACTTGCTTTGCTATCTCTGTAACTTCTCCAGCCGTGCTTCGCTACCTTTGTAACATCTCCAGCATTCCTTTCATATCTCTGTAACATCTCCAGCCTTGCATTCCTATCTCTGTAACATCTCCAGACTTGCTTTCCACTCTCTGAAACATCTCCAGCCTTGCTTTCATATCTCTGTAACAACTCCAGCCTTGCTTTCCCCTCTCTGTAACATCTGCAAACATGCTTTCCTATCTCTGTAACAGCTGTTGCCTTGCTTTCCTCTCTCTGTAACATCTGCAAACATGCTTTACTGTCTCTGTAACATCCCCGGCCTTGCATTCATCTCTCTGTAACATCTTCAGCATTGCGTTCCTCTCTCTGTAACATCTCCAGCCTTGCTTTCCATTCTCTGAAACATCTCTAGCCTTGCTTTGCTCTCTCTGTAACATCTGCAAACTTGTTTTACTATCTCTGTAACATGTCCAGCATTGCTTTTCTATCCCTGTAATATCTCCAGCCTTGCCTTCCACTCTCTGTAACATCTCCAGCCTTGCTTTTCACTCTCTGTAACATCTGCAAACTTGTATTACTATCTCTGTAACATCTCCGGCCTTGCTTTGCTATCTCTGTAACAGCTTTGAGGAGAAAGTGAGGTCTGCAGACGCTGGAGATCAGAGCTGAAAATGTGTTGCTGGAAAAGCGCAGCAGGTCAGGCAGCATCCAGGGAACAGGAGAATCGACATTTCGGGCATAAGCCCTTCTTCAGGAATGAAGAAAGTGTGTCCAGCAGGTTAAGATAAAAGGTAGGGAGGAGGGACTTGGGGGCGGGGCGTCGGAAATGTGAGAGGTGGAAAGAGGTCAAGGTGAGGGTGATCGGTCAGACTGGGGTGAGGGCGGAGAGGTCGGGAAGAAAATTGCAGGTTAGGAATGCGGTGCTGAATTCGATGGATTTGACTGAGACAGGGTGGGGGAGGTGTAATGAGGAAACTGGTGAAATCCGATTTCATCCCTTGTGGTTGGAGGGTTCCTCGGCGGATGATGAGGCGTTCTTCCTCCAACCGTCCTTTTGTTGTGGTCTGACGATGGATTCCTCTCTTGCATTCCAATCTCTGTAACACCTCCAGCCTTGCTTTCCCCTCTCTGTCACATCTCCAGCCTTGCTTTCATATCTCTGTAACATCTCCAGCCTTGCTTTCCCCTCTCTGTCACATCTGCAAACTTGCTTTCATACCTCTGTAACATCTCCGGCCATGCATTCCACTCTCTGAAACATCTCCGGCCTTGCTTTCCACTCTCTGTAACATCTGCAAACATGCTTTCCTATCTCTGTAACATCTGTTGCAGTGCTTTCCTCTCTCTGTAACATCTGCAAACATGCTTTACTATCTCTGTAACATCTCCGGCCTTGCTTTCCTATCTCTGTACCATCTCTAGCCTTGCATTCATCTCTCTGCAACATCTCCAGCTTTGTGTTCCTCTCGCTGTAACATCTCCAGCCTTGCTTTCCACTCTCTGTAACATGTCCAGCATTGCTTTCCTATCCCTGTAACATCTCCAGCCTTGCTTTCCACTCTCTGTAACATCTCCAGCCTTGCTTTTCTCTCTCTGTGAGATCCGCAAACTTGCTTTGCTATCTCTGTAACATCTCCGGACTTGCTTTGCTATCTTTGTAACATCTCCAGCCTTGCATTCCTATCTCTTTAACATCTCCTGCGATGCTTTCCATTCTCTGAAACATCTCCAGCCATGCTTTCCTCCCTCTGTAACATCTCCAGCCTTGCTTTCCCCTCTCTGTAACATCTGCAAACATGCTTTACTATCTCTGTAACACCTCTGGCCTTGCATTCCTCTCTCTTTTACATCTCCAGCCTTGCTTTCCTCTCTCTGTAACTGCTGCAACCTTGCTTTCCTCTCTCTGTAACATCTCCAGCCTTGCTTTCATGTCTCTGTAACATCTCCGGCCTTGCATTCCTATCTCTGTAACATCTCCGGCTTGCTTTCCAATCTCTGTAACATGTCCAGCATTGCTTTCCTCTCCCTGTACCATCTCCAGCCTTGCTTTCCACTCTCTGTAACATCTCCAGCCTTGTTTTTCTCTCTCTGTAACATCTGCAAACTTGCTTTGCTATCTCTGTAACATCTCCAGCCTTGCTTTGCTATATCTGTAACATCTCCAGCCTTGCTTTCATATCTCTGTAACATCCCCAGCCTTGCATTCCTATCTCTGTAACATCTCCAGGCTTGATTTCCTCTCTCTGTAACATCTGCAAGTTTGCTTTCCTATATCTGTAACATCTTCGGCCTTGCTTTGCACTCTCTGTAACATCTCCATCCTTGCTTTCCTCTTTCTGTACCATCTCTGGCCTTGCATTCATCTCTCTGTAACATCTCCAGCTTTGCGTTCCTCTCTCTGTAACATCTCCAGCCTTGTTTTGCTATCTCTGTAACATCTC
This sequence comes from Chiloscyllium plagiosum, assembly GCF_037043375.1. Lineage (NCBI taxonomy): Eukaryota > Metazoa > Chordata > Chondrichthyes > Orectolobiformes > Hemiscylliidae > Chiloscyllium > Chiloscyllium plagiosum. Next base: position 101,786,521 of record NW_028270151.1, on the reverse strand, counting down.
CAGTATGGAAATTCCTATCTCAATAACATCTTCGGTCCTGCATTTCTATCTCTTTAACATCTCCAGCCTTGCTTTCCACTCTCTGAAACATCTGCAAACTTGCTTTCCTATCTCTGTAACATCCCCGGCCTTGCTTTCCTATCTCTGTAACATCTCCGGCCATGCTTTCCACTCTCTGAAACATCTCCAGCCTTGCTTTCATATATCTGTAACATCTCCAGCCTTGCTTTCATATCTCTGTAACATCCCCAGCCTTGCATTCCTATCTCTGTAACATCTCCAGGCTTGATTTCCTCTCTCTGTAACATCTGCAAGTTTGCTTTCCTATATCTGTAACATCTCCGCCCTTGCTTTCCCCTATCTGTAACATCTGCAAACTTGCTTTCATACCTCTGTAACATCTCCGGCCATGCTTTCCACTCTCTGATACATCTCCGGCCTTGCTTTCCTATCTCTGTAACATCTGTTGCCGTGCTTTCCACTCTCTGAAACATCTCCAGCGTTGCCTTGCTCTCTCTGTAACATCTGCAAACTTGCTTTACTATTGCTGAAACATCTCCGGCCTTGCTTTCCACTCCCAGAAACATCTCCAGCCTTGATTTCCTCTCTCTGTAACATCTCCAGACTTGCTTTCATATCTCTGTAACATCTCCGGCCTTGCTTTCCTATGTCTGTACCATCTCTAGCCTTGCATTCATCTCTTTGTATCATCACCAGCTTTGCGTTCCTCTCTCTGTAAGAGTTCCATCCTTGCTTTCCACTCTCTGTAACATCTCTAGCTTTGCGTTCCTCTCTCTGTAACATCTCCAGCCTTGCTTTCCACTCTCTGAAACATCTCCAGCGTTGCTTTGCTCTCTCTGTAACATCTGCAAACTTGCTTTACTATTGCTGAAACATCTCCGGCCTTGCTTTCCACTCTGAGAAACATCTCCAGCCTTGATTTCCTCTCTCTGTAACATCTCCAGACTTGCTTTCATATCTCTAACGTTTCCAGCCTTGCTTTCATATCTCTGTAAAATCTCCGGTCTGGCATTCCTATCTCATTAACATCTTCGGTCTTGTATTCCTATTTCTGTAACATCTCCGGCTTGCTTTCCACTCTCTGAAACATCTCCAGCCTTGCTCTCCACTCTCTGAAACATCTCCAGCCTTGCTTTCATATCTCTGTAACATTTCCAGGCTTGCTTTCCCCTCTCTGTAACATCTGCAAACTTGCTTTCCTATCTCTGTAACATCTCCGGCCATACTTTCCACTCTCCGAAACATCTCCAGCCTTGCTTTCCACTCTCTGTAACATCTGCAAGCATACTTTCCTATCTCTGTAACATCTGTTGCCTTGCTTCCCTCTCTCTGTAACATCTGCAAACATGCTTTACTATCTCTGTAACATCCCCGGCCTTGCTTTCCTATCTCTGTACCATCTCTAGCCTTGCATTCATCTCTCTGTAACATCTCCTGCTTTGCGTTCCTCCCTCTGTAACATTTCCAGCCTTGTTTTCCACTCTCTGTAACATCTCCAGCTTTGCGTTCGTCTCTCTGTAACATCTCCAGCCTTGCTTTCCACTCTCTGAAACATCTCTAGCATTGCTTTGCTATCTCTGTAACATCTCGAGCCTTGCATTCCTATCTCATTAACATCTTCGGCCTTGCATTCCTATTTCTGTAACATCTCCGGCTTGCTTTCCAATCTCTGTAATATGTCCAGCATTGCTGTCCTTTCCCTGTAACATCTCGAGCCTTGCTTTCCACTCTCTGTAACATCTCCAGCCTTGCTTTTCACTCTCTGTAACATCTGAAAACTTGCTTTGCTATCTCTGTAATATCTCCAGCCTTGCTTTGCAATCTCTGTAACATCTCCAGCCTTGCATTCCACTCTGTAACATCTCCAGACTTGCTTTTATCTCTCTGTAACATCTGCAAACTTGCTTTGCTATCTCTGTAATATCTCCAGCCTTGCTTTGCAATCTCTGTAACATCTCCAGCCTTGCATTCCACTCTGTAACATCTCCAGCCTTGCTTTTATCTCTCTGTAACATCTGCAAACTTGCTTTGCTATCTCTGTAACTTCTCCAGCCTTGCTTCGCTACCTCTGTAACATCTCCAGCATTCCTTTCATATCTCTGTAACATCTCCAGCCTTGCATTCCTATCTCTGTAACATCTCCAGACTTGCTTTCCACTCTCTGAAACATCTCCAGCCTTGCTTTCATATCTCTGTAACATCTCCAGCCTTGCTTTCCCCTCTCTGTAACATCTGCAAACATGCTTTCCTATCTCTGTAACAGCTGTTGCCTTGCTTTCCTCTCTCTGTAACATCTGCAAACATGCTTTACTGTCTCTGTAACATCACCAGCCTTGCATTCATCTCTCTGTAACATCTCCAGCATTGCGTTCCTCTCTCTGTAACATCTCCAGCCTTGCTTTCCATTCTCTGAAACATCTCTAGCCTTGCTTTGCTCTCTCTGTAACATCTGCAAACTTGCCTTTACTATCTCTGTAACATGTCCAGCATTGCTTTTCTATCCCTGTAATATCTCCAGCCTTGCCTTTCACTCTCTGTAACATCTCCAGCCTTGCTTTTCACTCTCTGTAACATCTGCAAACTTGTATTACTATCTCTGTAACATCTCCGGCCTTGCTTTGCTATCTCTGTAACAGCTTTGAGGAGAAAGTGAGGTCTGCAGACGCTGGAGATCAGAGCTGAAAATGTGTTGCTGGAAAAGCGCAGCAGGTCAGGCAGCATCCAGGGAACAGGAGAATCGACATTTCGGGCATAAGCCCTTCTTCAGGAATGAAGAAAGTGTGTCCAGCAGGTTAAGATAAAAGGTAGGGAGGAGGGACTTGGGGGCGGGGCGTCAGAAATGTGAGAGGTGGAAAGAGGTCAAGGTGAGGGTGATCGGTCAGACTGGGGTGGGGGCGGAGAGGTCGGGAAGAAAATTGCAGGTTAGGAAGGCGGTGCTGAATTCGATGGATTTGACTGAGACAGGGTGGGGGAGGTGTAATGAGGAAACTGGTGAAATCCGATTTCATCCCTTGTGGTTGGAGGGTTCCTCGGCGGAAGATGAGGCGTTCATCCTCCAACCGTCCTTTTGTTGTGGTCTGACGATGGATTCCTCTCTTGCATTCCTATCTCTGTAACACCTCCAGCCTTGCTTTCCCCTCTCTGTCACATCTCCAGCCTTGCTTTCATATCTCTGTAACATCTCCAGCCTTGCTTTCCCCTCTCTGTCACATCTGCAAACTTGCTTTCATACCTCTGTAACATCTCCGGCCATGCATTCCACTCTCTGAAACATCTCCGGCCTTGCTTTCCACTCTCTGTAACATCTGCAAACATGCTTTCCTATCTCTGTAACATCTGTTGCAGTGCTTTCCTCTCTCTGTAACATCTGCAAACATGCTTTACTATCTCTGTAACATCTCCGGCCTTGCTTTCCTATCTCTGTACCATCTCTAGCCTTGCATTCATCTCTCTGCAACATCTCCAGCTTTGCGTTCCTCTCTCTTTAACATCTCCAGCCTTGCTTTCCACTCTCTGTAACATGTCCAGCATTGCTTTCCTATCCCTGTAACATCTCCAGCCTTGCTTTCCACTCTCTGTAACATCTCCAGCCTTGCTTTTCTCTCTCTGTGAGATCCGCAAACTTGCTTTGCTATCTCTGTAACATCTCCAGCCTTGCATTCCTATCTCTTTAACATCTCCTGCGATGCTTTCCATTCTCTGAAACATCTCCAGCCATGCTTTCCTCCCTCTGTAACATCTCCAGCCTTGCTTTCCCCTCTCTGTAACATCTGCAAACATGCTTTACTATCTCTGTAACACCTCTGGCCTTGCTTTCCTCTCTCTTTTACATCTCCAGCCTTGCTTTCCTCTCTCTGTAACTGCTGCAACCTTGCTTTCCTCTCTCTGTAACATCTCCAGCCTTGCTTTCATGTCTCTGTAACATCTCCGGCCTTGCATTCCTATCTCTGTAACATCTCCGGCTTGCTTTCCAATCTCTGTAACATGTCCAGCATTGCTTTCCTCTCCCTGTACCATCTCCAGCCTTGCTTTCCACTCTCTGTAACATCTCCAGCCTTGTTTTTCTCTCTCTGTAACATCTGCAAACTTGCTTTGCTATCTCTGTAACATCTCCAGCCTTGCTTTGCTATATCTGTAACATCTCCAGCCTTGCTTTCATATCTCTGTAACATCCCCAGCCTTGCATTCCTATCTCTGTAACATCTCCAGGCTTGATTTCCTCTCTCTGTAACATCTGCAAGTTTGCTTTCCTATATCTGTAACATCTTCGGCCTTGCTTTCCACTCTCTGTAACATCTCCATCCTTGCTTTCCTCTTTCTGTACCATCTCTGGCCTTGCATTCATCTCTCTGTAACATCTCCAGCTTTGCGTTCCTCTCTCTGTAACATCTCCAGCCTTGTTTTGCTATCTCTGTAACATCTCCAGTATGGAAATTCCTATCTCAATAACATCTTCGGTCCTGCATTTCTATCTCTTTAACATCTCCAGCCTTGCTTTCCACTCTCTGAAACATCTGCAAACTTGCTTTCCTATCTCTGTAACATCCCCGGCCTTGCTTTCCTATCTCTGTAACATCTCCGGCCATGCTTTCCACTCTCTGAAACATCTCCAGCCTTGCTTTCATATATCTGTAACATCTCCAGCCTTGCTTTCCCCTCTCTGTCACATCTGCAAACTTGCTTTCCTATCTCTGCAACATCTCCGGCATGCTTTCCACTCTCTGAAACATCTCCTGCCTTGCTTTCCAACTCTCTGTAACACCTGCAGACATACTTTCCTACCTCTGTAACATCTGTTGCCTTGTTTTCCTCTCTCTGTAACATCTGCAAACATGCTTTACTCTCTCTGTAACATCCCCGGCCTTGCTTTCCTATCTCTGTAACATCTCCAGCCTTGCTTTCACCTCTCTGTAACATCTCCAGACTTGCTTTCCTTTTCTCTAACATCTCTAGCCTTGCATTCATATCTCTGTACCATCTCCGGCGTTGCATTCCTATCTCATTAACATCTTCGGCCTTGCATTCCTATCTCTGTAACATCTCCGGCTCGCTTTCCAATCTCTGTAACATGTCCAGCATTGCTTTCCTATCCCTGTAACATCTCCAGCCTTGCTTTCCACTCACTGTAACATCTCCAGCCTTGCTTTTCACTCTCTGTAACATCTGCAAACTTGCATTACTACCTCTGTAACATCTCCAGCCTTGCTTTGCTATCTCTGTAACAGCTTTGAGGAGAAAGTGAGGTCTGCAGACGCTGGAGATCAGAGCTGAAAATGTGTTGCTGGAAAAGCGCAGCAGGTCAGGCAGCATCCAGGGAACAGGAGAATCGACGTTTCGGGCATAAGCCCTTCTTCAGGAATGAAGAAAGTGTGTCCAGCAGGTTAAGATAAAAGGTAGGGAGGAGGGACTTGGGGGCGGGGCGTCGGAAATGTGAGAGGTGGAAAGAGGTCAAGGTGAGGGTGATAGGTCAGACTGGGGTGGGGGCGGAGAGGTCGGGAAGAAAATTGCAGGTTAGGAAGGCGGTGCTGAAGTCGATGGATTTGACTGAAACAGGGTGTGGGAGGGGAAATGAGGAAACTGGTGAAATCCGATTTCATCCCTTGTGATTGGAGGGTTCCTCGGCGGAAGATGAGGCGTTCTTCCTCCAACCGTCGTTTTGTGTGGTCTGACGATGGATTCCTATCTTGCATTCCTATCTCTGTAACATCTCAAGCCTTGCTTTCCCCTCTCTGAAACATCTCCAGCCTTGCTTTCATATCTCTGTAACATCTCCAGCCTTGCTTTCCCCTCTCTGTAACATCTGCAAACTTGCTTTCATACCTCTGTAACATCTCCGGCCATGCTTTCCACTCTCTGATACATCTCCGGCCTTGCTTTCCTATCTCTGTAACATCTGTTGCCGTGCTTTCCTCTCTCTGTAACATCTGCAAACATGCTTTACTATCTCTGTAACATCTCCGGCCTTGCTTTCCTATCTCTGTATCATCTCTAGCCTTGCATTCATCTCTCTGCAACATCTCCAGCTTTGCGTTCCTCTCGCTGTAACATCTCCAGCCTTGCTTTCCACTCTCTGTAACATGTCCAGCATTGCTTTCCTATCCCTGTAACATCTCCAGCCTTGCTTTCCACTCTCTGTAACATCTCCAGCCTTGCTTTTCTCTCTCTGTGAGATCCGCAAACTTGCTTTCCTATCTCTGTAACATCTCCGGACTTGCTTTGCTATCTCTGTAACATCTCCAGCCTTGCATTCCTATCTCTTTAACATCTCCTGCGCTGCTTTCCATTCTCTGAAACATCTCCAGCCATGCTTTCCTCCCTCTGTAACATATCCAGGCTTGCTTTCCCCTCTCTGTAACATCTGCAAACTTGCTTTACTATCTCTGTAACACCTCTGGCCTTGCATTCCTCTCTCTGTATCATCTCCAGCCTTGCATTCCTCTCTCTGTAACAGCTGCAACCTTGCTTTCCTCTCTCTGTAACATCTCCAGCCTTGCTTTCATATCTCTGTAACATCTCCGGCCTTGCTTTCATGTCTCTGTAACATCTCCGGCCTTGCATTCCTATCTCTGTAACATCTCCGGCTTGCTTTCCAATCTCTGTAACATGTCCATCATTGCTTTCCTCTCCCTGTACCATCTCCAGCCTTGCTTCCCACTCTCTGTAACATCTCCAGCCTTGCTTTCATATCTCAGTAACATCCCCGACCTTACATTCCTATCTCAGTAACATCTCGAGACTTGATTTCCTCTCTCTGTAACATCTGCAAGTTTGCTTTCCTATATCTGTAACATCTTCATCCTTGCTTTCCTCTCTCTGTACCATCTCTGGCCTTGCATTCATCTCTCTGTAACATCTCCAGCTTTGCGTTCCTCTCTCTGTAACATCTCCAGCCATGTTTTGCTATCTCTGGAACATCTCCGGCCTTGCATTCCTATCTCAATAACATCTTCGTCCTGCATTCCTATCTCTTTAACATCTCCAGCCTTGCTTTCCACTCTCTGAAACATCTGCAAACTTGCTTTCCTATCTCTGTAACATCTCCGGCCATGCTTTCCACTCTCGGAAACATCTCCAGCCTTGCTTTGCACTCTCTGTAACAATTGCAAACATGCTTTCCTCTCTCTGTAACATCTGTTGCCTTGCTTTCCTCTCTCTGTAACATCTGCAAACATGCTTTACTATCTCTGTACCATCTCCGGCCTTGCTTTCCTATCTCTGCACCATCTCTAGCCTTGCATTCATCTCTCTGCAACATCTCCAGCCTTGCTTTCCACTCTCTGTAACATGTCCAGCATTGCTTTCCTATCCCTGTAACATCTCCAGCCTTGCTTTGCTACCTGTGTAACATCTCCGGCCTTGCATTCCTATCTCAGTAACATCTTCGGCCTTGCATTTCTAACTCTGAAACATCTCCGGCTTGCTTTCCAATCTCTGTAACATGTCCAGCATTGCTTTCCTATCCCTGTAACATCTCCAGCCTTGCTTTCCACTCTCTGTAACATCTCCAGCCTTGCTTTTCTCTCTCTGTGACATCTGCAAACTTGCTTTGCTATCTCTGTAACATCTCCAGCCTTGCTTTCATATCTCTGTAACATCTCCGGCCTTGCATTCCTATCTCTGTAACATCTGCAAACTTGCTTTGCTATCTCTGTAACATCTCCAGCCTTGCTTTCCACTCTCTGAAACTTCTCCAGCATTGCTTTCATATCTCTGTAACATGTCCGGCCTTGCATTCGTATCTCTGTAACATCTCCAGCCTTGCTTTCCACTCTCTGAAACATCTCCAGCCTTGCTTTCCCCTCTCTGTAACATCTGCAAACTTGCTTTCATATCTCTGTAACATCTCCGGCCATGCAGTCCATTCTCTGAAACATCTCTATCCTTGCTTTGCTCTCACTGTAACATCTGCAAACTTGCTTTACTATCTCTGTAACATCTCCGGCCTTGCTTTCCACTCTCTGTAACATCTCCAGCCTTGCTTTCCTCTCTCTGTAACATCTCCAGCCTTGCTTTCATATCTCATTAACATCTCCGTCCTGGCATTCCTATCTCTGTAACATCTCCGGCTTGCTTTCCAATCTCTGTAATATGTCCAGCATTGCTTTCCTATCCCAGAAACATCTCCAGCATTGATTTCCACTCTCTTTAACATCTCCAGCCTTGCTTTCATATCTCTGTAACATCTCCAGCCTTGCTTTCCCCTCTCTGTAACATCTCAAACTTGCTTTCCTATCTCTGTAACATCTCCGGCCATGTTTTCCACTCTCTGAAACATCTCTAGCCTTGCTTAGCTCTCTCTGTATCATCTGCAAACTTGCTTTACTATCTCTGTAACATCTCCGGCCTTGCTTTCCACTCTCTGTAACATCTCTAGACTTGCTTTCATATCTCTGTAACATCTCCACCCTTGCATTCCTATCTCATTAACATCTTCGGCCTTGCATTCCTATCTCTGTAAAATCTCCAGTCTTGCTTTCCACTCTTTGCAACATCTCCAGCCTTGCTTTCCTCTCTCTGTAACATCTCCAGACTTGCTTTCATATCACTGTAACATCTCCACCCTTGCATTCCTATCTCATTAACATCTTCGGCCTTGCATTCCTATCTCTGTAACATCTCCAGCTTTGTGTTCCTCTCTCTGTAACATCTCCAGCCATGTTTGGCTATCTCTGTAACATCTCCGGCCTTGCATTCCTATCTCATTAACATCTTCAGTCCTGCATTCCTGTCTCTTTAACATCTCCAGCCTTGCTTTCCACTCTCTGAAACATCTGCAAACTTGCTTTCCTATCTCTGTAACATCTCCGGCCATGCTTTCCACTCTCGGAAACATCTCCAGCCTTGCTTTGCACTCTCTGTAACAACTGCAAACATGCTTTA